>NC_061498.1:23229824-23232489 GCF_022539355.2 Hippoglossus stenolepis
CTCAAAGGCAACTCCAGTCTGAGAATTTCATTATTTCAAATAGTGAAAAGTCAAAATGTCATAGTAACTGTCACAACTTCAGTCAGCTCATAGCATTTTCATTTTCTGTTATCTTGTTTCTCATGTACTAATTCTCATGTCGTTTCAGAATTCAGCCACTCCCCCTGCATCACCCTCTTCCCACGGAACTCATTACCTGCCCCACCCCAGACTCACCTGCTTTCCATCAGTCATCAGTCACCCAGTATATTGTTGGGACATGGAATTTGTGAAACAAAGTTCGGCTATATGTGCAGTCAAAAGCCTGAAGCCGCATGTCCCTTTGTTCCGGAGAAAACATGTATACATTACATTACATTTCATTTAGCTGACGCTTTTATCCAAAGCGACTTACAATAAGTGCATTCAACCATGAGGTACAAACCCAGAACAACAACCGGTTATTCTAGGGCACCCATGGTTACGGAGACATAATCCACATATTGACTGGGTTACTGGTTCCATTTTACAATGGAGTAACCACTGTCATGCTGTCTGCCTAAGATCTGCTTCATCACTTCCCTCCAGCCCATCTCCTCCTAATGGGTTTCCAGATCTTTCAGGAGTTCCATCTGAGTACCAGGACTTAAAGGAGGTGTTTAACAAGGCTCGGGCCACTTCGCTTCCCCCACACCGCCCGTATGACTGCGCCATCGATCTCCTCCCTGGTACCTCACCACCCAGGGGCGACTCTTCTCCTGTCTACTCCTGAGACCAAGGCCATGGAGAGGTACATAAATGACTCGCTGGCTGCCGGCATTATCCGTCCTTCTTCATCCCCTGCTGGAGCTGGATTCTTTTTGTGGATAAAAAGGACAAGACCCTCCGACCCTGCATTGATTACCGAGGTCTGAACAACATCACCATTAAAAACAGGTACCCCCTCCCACTAATCTCTTCTGCATTCGAACTGTTGCAAGGGGCTACGGTGTTTACCAAGCTTGACCTCAAACGCCTATCACCTTGTTCGTATCAGGGAGGGATGAATGGAAGACTGCATTCAACACCCTAGTGGTCACTATGAGTATCTGGTTATGCCTTTTGGACTTACTAATGCTCGTGCGGTCTTCCAGGCTATGGTGAATGATGTTCTCCGGGATTTTCTTAATATTTTTGTGTTTGTCTACCTTGACGATATCCTCATCTTCTCTAAGTCTGAACCGGAGCATGTTCAGCATGTTCGCAGTGTTTTCCAGAGACTCGCTTTTCGTGAAAGCGGAGAAATGTGAATTTCGTGCCACAGAGGTAACGTTTTTGGGCTTAATCAGCAGGGCTGGTCGTTTCCTGATGGACCCCACCAAGATCAAAGCAGTGGCTGATTGGCCTAACCCCACCACTCGGAAGAGGCTTCAGCAGTTCTTGGGGTTTGCCAATTTCTCCCGTCGTTTCATCCGCAATGATAGCTCTGTGGCGGCTCCTCTAACGGCTCTCACCTCCCAGAAACTCACCTTCCAGTGGTCCTCTGCTGCAGAAAGAGCATTCGGTGAGTTCAAGTCACGGTTCTCGTCTGCTCCCATCCTTGTCTTTCCAGACCCAGAGCGCCAGTTTATTGTGGAGGTGGACGCTCGGACTCGGGGTGGGAGCAGTCCTCTCCCAGCGGTCAGCAGAGGACCAGAAGTTGCACCCGTGTGCTTTTTCTCCCACAAATTGTCACCATTGTCGCCGAACAACATTATGATATTGGGAATCGAGAGTTGTTGGCTGTCAAGATGGCCCTGAAAGAGTGGAGGCACTGGTTAGAGGAGGTGGAGCAGCCGTTTGTGGTTTGGACCGACCACAAGAACCTGGAGTACATCCGGTCAGCGAAACGGCTGAGTTCCCGTCAAGCCAGGTGGGCATTATTCTTTAATCGTTTTGACTTTCCCTCTCTTGCGCAGGATCGAAGAATGTCAAGCCTGATGCCCTGTCGTCAGTTCCAGTCAGACAGTTGTCCCACATTATCGGAAAGTATCCTCCCTCCAAGGTGTTCATTGGCATTATAACCTGGGACATTGAAGATAAGGTGAAGCAGGGTCAGGCTGATCACCCAGCGCCCAGTGCTTGCCCTGAAAATCGCCTGTTTGTCCCTGCGAATCTCTGCTCTCAGGTACTCCAGTGGGGACACTCTTCTCGCCTTGCCTGTCACCCAGGGGTTAGACGCACCCTAGCTCTATTGAGGCAACGCTTCTGGTGGGGTTCCATGGAGGAGGACACTAAGGAGTTTGTCACGGCCTGCCAGATTTGTTCCCAGCACAAGAGTGCCCGCCACGCTCCTTCTGGTCTGCTCCAACCACTGCCCATTCCTCATCGTCCATGGTCTCACATCTCTCTCGACTTCGTCACTGGACTTCCTCCATCAGGCGAGACACCACTATTCTCACCATTGTGGATAGATTCTCCAAATCTGCCCACTTCATTCCTTTGCCAACATTACCATCAGCCAAGGAGAAGGCTGAACTCATGCTGCACCACATTTTCCGTTTGCATGGCCTCCCAGTGACATTGTCTCCGACCAGATGCCACAATTCACCTCTCGGTTTTGGACAGAGTTCTGCAGTCTGTTGGGGGCCAAGGTCAGCCTATCCTCTGGGTTCCATCCTCAATCGAATGGCCAGTCCGAGAGGCTGAATCAGGAGATGGAGACTGC
>NC_061498.1:23232589-23239887 GCF_022539355.2 Hippoglossus stenolepis
AAATCCCGGAGAACATCATTCACCATAGCCTGGAAGACCGCAGGCATAACCAGATACTCATAGTGACCACTAGGGGTGTTGAATGCAGTCTTCCATTCATCCCCCTCCCTGATACGAACAAAGTGATAGGCGTTTCGGAGGTCAAGCTTGGTAAACACTGTAGCCCATTGCAACAGTTTGAATGCAGAAGAGATTAGAGGGAAGGGGTATCTGTTTTTAATGGTGATGTTGTTCAGACCTCGGTAATCAATGCAGGGTCGGAGGGTCTTGTCCTTTTTATCCACATAAAAGAATCCAGCTCCAGCAGGGGATGAAGAAGGACGGATAATGCCGGCAGCCAGCGAGTCATTTATGTACCTCTCCATGGCCTTGGTCTCAGGAGTAGACAGGGAGAAGAGTCGCCCCCCTGGGTGGTGAGGTACCAGGGAGGAGATCGATGGCGCAGTCATACGGGCGGTGTGGGGGAAGCGAAGTGGCCCGAGCCTTGTTAAACACCTCCTTTAAGTCCTGGTACTCAGATGGAACTCCTGAAAGATCTGGAAACCCATTAGGAGGAGATGGGCTGGAGGGAAGTGATGAAGCAGATCTTAGGCAGACAGCATGACAGTGGTTACTCCATTGTAAAATGGAACCAGTAACCCAGTCAATATGTGGATTATGTCTCCGTAACCATGGGTGCCCTAGAATAACCGGTTGTTGTTCTGGGTTTGTACCCTCATGGTTGAATGCACTTATTGTAAGTCGCTTTGGATAAAAGCGTCAGCTAAATGAAATGTAATGTAATGTATACATGTTTTCTCCGGAACAAAGGGACATGCGGCTTCAGGCTTTTGACTGCACATATAGCCCGAACTTTGTTTCACAAATTCCATGTCCCAACAATATACTGGGTGACTGATGACTGATGGAAAGCAGGTGAGTCTGGGGGTGGGGCAGGTAATGAGATCCGTGGGAAGAGGTGATGCAGAGCAGGGGGGAGTGGCTGAATTCTGAAACGACATGAGAATTAGTACATGAGAAACAAGATAACAGAAAATGAAAATGCTATGAGCTGACTGAAGTTGTGACAGTTACTATGACATTTTGACTTTTCACTATTTGAAATAATGAAATTCTCAGACTGGAGTTGCCTTTGAGTCTTTATAATAGTAAGCTCTGCAGAGGTTACACAACAAGCACGGGTGCTCAAAATAGAACTGGCCGCAAGTTCACAAAAGCCAGAACTTATACAAAGAGGCGTTTCATAAAACATAATATGAAAAAAGACATGAAAGACATGAGATCATCTGTGTCTGTCCGTCCGCTGTAGCAGTTGGAAGAAAAACATCACCAAATAAGGGCATGCACCCTGTTTATCAAGGTCATAGCAGTGAGACACCGCCAAATAAGGGTTCCATCCTGTCAGGTAGACAGTATCACAGCAGTGAGACACCTGGTCAGGGGGATTTCCAATACCTTAGACACTGGTCAGTGCAATTTTCCACTACACTTCCCCCTTTGATCATCAATAAAAAATATGATCACTAATGAAAAATAATCAAGAAACATCATAATCAACATCATAATCATTGAAGAATATCGACAAGTCTTCAACCCTGGTACTTTGCGTACCTTACAGGGTCACATCCACCATGGAGAGGTTCTAGAACATCGATGCATGGTGGGGAGGTGCAATAGGTAGACGCTGCTGTTTTTGTGGAAAGAAAAAAGTTCTTTTCCTGTGATTGAGCAAGCATTTAAAATGAAAATGGAAGGAAATCAGGTCAAACAACATCATCATCTCATTAACCATTATCAAAATTGAACGTACTGTATTGATTGGCAAAAGTAACTCATATTAAAATGTAATAAAATGTTAAATGTCAACATATAGTATATCTAAGGTTGAAAATATCCAGTAAAAACTTTTTTAATTCTTGCTTGGAAGTAAAATTGATTCAGTATGTACAAAGTTGATAAAGTAACTCACATCAACCTTAAAAATTCACAGAGATTCAAATTAAAGCATCATAAAATATGAAGTTGAAAGGATAATTGCAGTAGCTGTTTTTGTCTAGTGAAATCACTAAGAAACACATCAGCAAGCTGGGGGGAGAAAATAACATAAAAAACCTCAAATTGAGTATCGTTATCAGAACCATCTGTGCTGTCAGTGTCCAGGTAGGGAGGGATGGGGAATAAGTTACGGATCAAGGGGACCTGAATCACTTCTCTTGTGTCTTGTCCATGCAAGACCTGTGTCTTCACAGCATTTTGCAAGTTTAGTTTTGAGTGTGCCGTTCTCTCGTTCCACAGCTCCACCACTGGCTGGATGATATGCACAGTGTGTTCGCACATCCATAGTTAGATGAGAACCGAGTTGTTTGACAGCTTCGTTTACGAAGTGTCTGCCATTGTCACTGGAAATTCTGCTAGGAATTCCCCATTGTGGAATAATGTCTCTTAACAATGCAAAATGGCAGACAGAAGATCTGTGATGAGACCGTGGTGTGCTATCTTTTTACCAGAAGATGTGAGGAAGTTTCTGTGTTGCCAAAGGGCGCCAAAATCATGAGTTACACCGAACGCATATCTGGAGTCAGTGTAGACTGTGAGTGTTTTACCAGTAGCGAATTTGCATGCTTCCGTGAGTGCGATGAGCTCTGCTGCCTGGGCTGAGAGGTGATGAGGAAGAGAACTCGAGAGGAGAACTTCGTTATCTGAACACACAGAAAAACCAACACAGTTTGTACCAGAGACAGGGTCACGTGAGGCGGACCCATCGACATACAGAATCAAGTCAGAGTTAGAAAGAGGTTCGTCAGAGAGGTCAGGTCGTGGGGAACACTGGACTTGAAGTTCAGCCACACAGTTGTGTTCTTCCCCGTCATCCGGATGCAGAAGAAGCGTGGCTGGGTTCAAAGTTGAACAGCGTTTCACTGTGATGTTGGGCATGTCAAGAAGAACAGTGTGATACCGCAACCAGCGAGCAGCAGAGAGATTTGAGGTCTTCTGTTCTGTAAGAATGAGAGACACAGCATGAGGAACAAGGAGTGTCAAGTCAGAGTAACCTACTATGTCTCGTGAGGCAAGGACAGCTTTTTCACAGGCGGCCACTGCATGCAAACAACGTGGAAGGCCAGCTGCCACCGGATCAAGTTCGGCGGAGAAGTAGGCGACAGGGCGATATTTGTCACCATGAGACTGAAGGAGGACAGAAGTCATGCAGCGGTCTCTCTCATCCACAGCCTGAACAAAAGGTTTGTCAGGGTTAGGGAGAGCAAGAGTGGGAGATTGCTGCAGCGTCTTCTTCAGTGTGACAAATGCCTCGTCTGCCTCTGGAGTCCAAACGACACGTTCGTGAGGAGTGAGTGATTTGCCATGGTATAGAGCACCTAAGGGGCTTCAAGAAGAGCAAAGTCAGGAATGAACGTTCTACAGAAAGTGCATGTGACGATGAATGACATAAGTTGTTTCTTCGTCAAGGGTTTAGGCATGTTAACAATAGCTTCTGATCTCTTATCAGACAGGGATTTGCCATCTTTGGTGACGACATGACCCAGAAACGTGACAGTTTGTTGAACAAACTGTAGTTTGCTGAGGCTGACTTTATGGCCCTCACGAGCCAGATGTCTCAGCAAAGCGATCGTATTTGTTTCACATTGCTCCTGTGTGGGACTGGCAACTAGTAGATCATCAACATACTGCAAGAGAGCTGAACCCGGAATGAGGATGAGGGATTCAAGACTGTTCCTGAGAGCCTGATTGTATAATGATGGAGATTCACAGTAGCCTTGACATAGGCGTGCGAACGTGTAGGCCTTGTTTTCAAAATTAATAGCTAACCAGTACTGGCTGTCCTTGTGGACAGGAACACTAACAAAAAAGCATTGGATAAGTCTACAACCGAAAACCACGCTGCATTAGACGGAATTTGGGAAAGCGTGTATGGGTCGGGAACAATATGCGATCGAGCAATTACAGCATCATTCACAGCCTTCAGATCCTGCACAAACCGCCACTCAGTAGGTTGACCTTTGTCTCTGATCTTCTTAACTGGGAACAGTGGAGTGCGGACCGATGAATCAGGGCAGGGGACAATTACACCAGCCTGCAAAAAGGATTCAAAAACAGGACGTATCCCCACCACTGCTTCCTGTCTGAGTGGATATTGTTGTTTACATGGCCTATAATCAGATTTTGGAGTGATTTTGACTGGATCACAGTTTCTGATGAGGCCCACATCATATTTGTGCTTTGCCCACAGTGTTTCAGGCAGATCTGAAAGTAAAGGCGAAACATCAGAGGGGTTGGACAACATTGCATAAGAATAAAGGTGATTTTCAACCACAACAAGTGAGCGTGTGGCTGGAGAACAGAAGGTTGGAGACATTTTTAGATCAAATGCACTCAGACTGGGTGAATACATTACGTCAGGCGTGGTTGTGGGTTGCCAATCAACGGCAGCCTGGCATGATCTGACAAATGGGCATAAGTTGTGCCACTGGTCATCATGGGACTTGGAGAGCGAGATGTGAGGGCTGGAATTCGAGACGCGAAACAGTGCCATCTGCTGGTCGGTGAGTGAGACGGAAGCTGCACTTCTGGAACCAGACCAAAAAATATTGGACACTTTCAGAGAATCATCAGGAAAAGGCAAAAACAGAGATTCATAAACGTGATCTGTTGTGTCTGTCACATGTGAAGTGCAATGCAGTGAATCAGTGTGCATAAAATCAGAAAAAAGGGGTGTCGAGAGACCCTGACCTGGAGAGCAGATCAGTGGAGGCATTTATAGGAAGTTGCCACTGATATACAAGCAGCTGCTCATGTGTGGTCTGTGACATTGTGAAGAAGAATTGTGCGTAACTGTCACTCCATCAGGGGAGGATACTAAATTGAGGCCTAATGCAATCATCAAATCTCTTCCTAATAGATTAATTGGGCAACAGGGAGACAACAGAAAATCATGTTCAAACCTTATGGGATGTTTGTCAAACTGAGCGGCACATTTGAGAGGTTTTGTGAAATTTTCTTTTACAGTGGCACCACTGGCATCTTGAGAGAATATAAAGCCACCACTCATTTCAGGAGATGTGGGCAAATCTGACATCCTAACCACAGAATAACCTGCACCAGAGTCGACCATGAAATTAAGTTTGTGACCGTTAACACACAGTTCGAGTTGAGGCATTTTCTTAAAAGCATCACTATTGTACTTAACATAAGAACCACAAAGTTGTGTTTGCTCTGGTGTGTGTGTGTGTGCGGTTAGTTTAGCAAGCGATTTCTTCATTGCTTTGGCATGTATGTGTGTGGTTAGAATTGCAAGCATTTTCTTCATTGCAGTGGCATGTATGTATCTGTGTTTCACTTCCCTTTCTCTGATCCTCGGCGGGTAGATTGGTCGTCTCGCCCCCGTCTGCCCCCTCCTCACTTTCTGTAGTTCAGTCGGCAGTGAAAGTTCTTGTCTCCCCCTCCTTTCGCTGCTGGGGGCAGTCCCTTGCCCAGTGTACAGAGAAGCCTCGCCCACGGCCACGTCCGCGCCCCTCTCTTCCTGGTACAGTGAAGTTGGCTCCGCTCTCAGCGTTATCTTGTCTGCGTGGCCTTGACAGGGCTGACACAGCCTGCATTCTTTTTCTGCTGAGTTTTGTCTTTGGTTTCTTTGTGTTGACGTTCAGCATGTTCAGCATGACATCTGACCTCTGTCAAGCGAGCATCCTCAAGCCCAATGCAGGTGTGGCCTGCGTCTGCCCGTAGTGGGGGGAGCAGACCATTCAGGAAGGCCTGTTTCAGATGTGTTTCATAAGCCCCTGGCTCGTTGCCAAGGTTGTCAGGTATGGGGATGCCTCTGTGTTGATTAAACAGGACGGTCAGACGTGTGAGGAAATCTCCTACGGTTTCGCCTGGTTGTTGTTTGCACCCCGTTATTTTGGACATGTCAATTTTATTGGGGAAGGCGGTCCTCAGGGCGTTGAGGAGTGTGTTGAGAGCGTTGACGTATGCTGCATTAACCGCATCATCCCAGTCTGGTGAAGTCAGACGGAGGTCTCCCCCACAGTGCGGACATATCTTTGCATAGTCAGTGGGGCCTAAAGATGAGGAAGAGGTGGCGTCATCATTCAGTCCTCCCGCTGCCCCGTCTCCATAGACTGGGAGAGTGGTGGGTGGAGTCTGAGATGGGCCTGATCGTTGATTGGTGGAGTCTGGTCTCTGCACATCATATGGAGGAGGGTTTTGTCGTAGGTGAGGAGGAAGGCAGGCGTCGAGGAGAGGACTGCCACACCCTGTAATGGAGAATACAGAGATCTATATGATTTCTTTTCAACTTTCTCAGTTTCCTTCTTATCAACCTTAGCCATCTGTTTAAATGTTTGTTTTCTGTCCCTACACTCTGCCTCTTTTTCCCACATTTCAAGACACTTTCTTATTATCTTCTGTCTTTCCACATTGCGACCTTGATTTATTAAATTTTTTTTTCTCTTATTTATTTATTTCTTTTTAAATGTTTTTTTATTTTTTTTATTCTTCCTCTTTCTCGAGGAGTTTCTCTCTTAAAAGTTTAATTTTTTCGACAATGAATGACCCGTTATGAGGAAAAGCAAAGTCTCTGGACCATATTGGAAGAAAATGTCACACTTTCCCGTCCTCACTCTTGCAACCATAAAGCCCACCATTTGGACTTTCTGGGTTCTGAAGTCCCTGACTTCCCTTGTTACCCATCCTTATCAATTAAGTGAATGAAATCGTGCACATCTACAATTTCCCTTGAACACTCAATTTAAGACGTGGACGTCTCCACGAATCCTTGTTTCTTTCTCTGGCAAAACAGGAAAAATGCCTTCCACGAATCCTTGTTTCTTTCTCCGGCAAAACAGGAAAAATGCCATCAACTAGGATGATTGCCACAAGGACGAGTCAGATTAACATCATTAATCCACAATAATCCAGAGAGAATGACTAATACACCCGTTTCAAATAAAAACCTTTAAATGTATTATTTCTTATGTTTGATTTTGTATTTGAGAAATCATCTAAACAGTCATGAAAATCTGAATTTCAACATCTCACCAGATATAAGATGACCAAAGAGAGGTCTTTGGATCCCTGTGAAGAAGGTCCGGAACCCAAGTTATTTCGGCCCTCTCTTCTCTTAACTGTTGGAGGTAGAGGCAGGAGATTTTCTCTCCTGGGTGATTAGCCACCGAAGACTTCTCGGGTCCAGACGATCTTTCAAGGGATCCTGTTCGTGACGCCAAGTTTGTGATGGAAATTCAGATTTGAAATAATGAAATTCTCAGGCTGGAGTTGCCTTTGAG
>NC_061498.1:23239987-23242825 GCF_022539355.2 Hippoglossus stenolepis
TGCATGTGTGTGTGTCTGTGTGAGTCAGCGTGCTTTCAAGATGGCGGCTGGCCAAAGAGATAACACCCTTTTCCCCTATGTGCTCCCAAAATGGCTGCTAGCCACTTTGAAGATAAAGCTGCTTTGCTCTGACAGGCAAGGTTGATTTGCCTGTGGAAATTTAGAATCATGCATCTCAACAATGGACCCTTTGATGCTGTTTGTGCATCACACCTGTCGTTAAGTAGAGAATCTATTTCTTTATTACACTCACTGAAGTTCAACTTGCTGATGAATTCAGGATAGCCAGGGGTCAGGCTCTGTGCTGGGGAAGAAGAAACAAACTGTTCTACGCAGGGGTTCTCCATTGTTGGGTCTGAAATTGAAGGATTAGATTTACAAGTTTATAAATCAAAAAGCAGTGTGGTTGGCTTTGGTGTTGCACTGGCAGACACCTTGTAGTGTGGATTTGATCGTACACTAGCCTAACCAAAACTATGGTGGGTTAAACAGTTCACCAAACTTTAATCACTAACTGATATGCAGGGCAGTAACAGTTAGGGGTTCCATAAATTCACAGGGCTGGAAGCACGCTGTGGCTCTTTCTCAGGTTCTCTTATCCAACTTGGGCTGATATGCTAGGCAGTAACAGCCAGGTACAAGCTCTGTTACATAGGGCCGGTGGCACGCTATGTCTTAATTCAAAAGCACTTAACAGTTACAGGAAATTTGGAAACACTATGAGGACTTAAAGTGGTAGTTATGAATAATTAATTATTAATAAACATTTAATTTATGAATAAATTAAATTTCACCACAATGCACTTGTTTGTAAATACGGTTGAATGTCTACTCCGGTGGTAGACTAGTGGAACTGAATTCAAACCTTTGGCTTGACTGAAAATTCAAAATTCCACTTATTTCTGGCGTTTGCCAAAAATGAAGACAAATTAATATTGCATAATTATGAATTTTTTTCAACTGTACTCTCCCTCACGCGGGGGCACCATTTATGTTAGCCAAAAATGGAAGAGAAAAAAAAATGAATGTTGCATAATTATGAATTTTTTTCCAACTGTACTCTGCCTCACGCGGGGCGCCATTTATGTTTGTAAATAATGGAAGAAAAAAATTATTAACAATAAAAATTACTAATTGCTAAACAAAGATAGGTATGTGAGTATACATGTGTGTGTGTCTGTGTGAGTCAGCGTGCTTTCAAGATGGCGGCTGGCCAAAGAGATAACACCCTTTTCCCTATGTGCTCCCAAAATGGCTGCTAGCCACTTTGAAGATAACACCCTCCACCCCTATTGTCTTTACGACATGTAGCAGGGGTCAGAGCTAATTAGGTGAAGGGATATGCATGTGTGTGTGCCAAATTAGACAAAGTTACTAGATTGGATGCAACGAAAGACTGTGAAGAGCAGAACAGACTAACATTACTTTCTCAATAACTTGTACCCAAAATATCACAACACCACAAATCAAACTTATAAACATCACACAGAATCGAATAAACAGTCTTGCTTAGCCTAGTATAATTATTAAGCCCAGTTGGGGTCACCAAATTTTGTCGTGTTCTTTGATCCTTAGGTATGAGAAGAGTCGGTCTTGGTTTGGTTCAAAAAGTATTTATTTAGAAGCAATGAAAAGGTACAGCATAGCTATGGGCACTCAATGCACAGCCTCGGCTTTAGTCAGTAGCTCGGGTATCCAAGTGTCGCCCCGAACGGACGACAGGTGCAATATTTATAATAGTAGGTTGAAGGCGTGGTCCCAGCATCTTGGAACTGGAATCCACCAATGATGAGGAGCTGCTCCCAGGTTCGTCCCTCCTTTGATAGTAGCTGGGCAAATCTTCACATTCTGACAGTGTTAAGTTTTGTGTATTAAAAACAAACCTTTATCCGGCTGAAGCTTTATGAGTCTTTAGTAGTTTTGCAGATACGGTGTTGTTGTTCATTGGAGTGAGAAACATTGTGTTTCTGCTTTATCGTCTGTATGTTCTGTGTGTGTAAGCATGCGTATTCATCAGACAAGACAACGCCTTTCCTATCTGCCCTTCAGAAGCTGGGGCAGCTTCTTGATTTCTTTCTAAGGCATAGGTCACAGTGTCTTAATGAGCACAGTGCATTCATGTATGTGTGATGTTGAATAAAGCTAAAGGAATACTGTAATATATATAAAGGTTTATGTATGAGCACAAGTTTAAGTACAGTGTATTGTATGCCACGGATTACAGTCCTAACACATAACAAAACATTAATTCTTTCTGTTAAGGTACAAACATGGTGCGTGTAAAATCGATCCTTTTGGGGCTATAGTGTCTAATTATATTATTAAAATCCTAACACCGTCCGTGGGGAAGGGAAAAGAGTTGCTGTGCAGTTCGCAGTTCTGTGAAGTCGTCTGGCTGGCCGTGTGGCTCCTGCCTTGGTGATTCTGTTGAGTTCTGCAGCTCAGTTGCTGGCTGAAGTTTTCCAGCAGGACATCGAGTCGCTGCTTGAAGGGTTGGTAGAGCTTGGAGGGCGAGGAGGTTTCCTTGGTGAGATGAGCTGGAAGCTGCACCTTTGTGCTCCTCTCGAAGAGTTGGATGGGAAGAGAAGATGTGAGCTGGAGAAGAGGCTCGACAGCCTTCCCTCCTGTGGAAGGATTGTAGGAAGAGGACAGAAGAGAGAGAAGAGACAGAAGAGGGGGAGAACAGGCCTTATATTGGCCCGGTGACCTCACAGGTCATGGGGTCCAGAGTGACCAATGGGAGTTGAAACCTGTGTCCCTGGGGGGGTTTTCACACCTCTGTGTGATGTTGATGGCCTGTGGGAGACTGAGTCCTGGAGGGACATGCGGCTTCAGGCT
>NC_061498.1:23242925-23248396 GCF_022539355.2 Hippoglossus stenolepis
GTTCCTTGCACACACACTCTTAGTGACCTTGCATGGTTTTCAGACCCTGCAACGACGCGACTTTATGCATTGCAGTACGGTAATTTACGTTCGATCATAAGGACCTTTCTGTTCGTCAAGCTGACTTTAATTTCTGTTTGGTCGCTGTGCCATTATATAACTTCTGTTGGCATTTTTTTTATTATTTGGTCCTCAGACCTTAATCTTCGTGCGGTCTTATGACCATATATTTAAGTTTGGTCCTTGCTGACCTTTTACTGTATTCTACATTACGCCCCCTCCCATCCAACACGCATTCTATTTTATTTTCGGTCTTAAGGATCTTAATTTTATGTTCCTCAAGCTGACTTTAATTTCTGTTTGGTCGCTCTGCCATTTTATGATTTCTGTTGACATTTTATATTATTTGGTCTTTGGACCTTAAGTTTTTGTTCGGTCGAATGACCTTTTATGTAACTTTGGTCCTTTGCTGACCTTTTTCTTAGTAAGTTCTACATTTAGATCTCGCACACAGCATTCTATTTTTAATGTCTGTTTGTCATTACTGACCTTAATTTCCTTTCAGCCACTGTACCATTTTATAATTTCTGTTGGCATTTTATATAATTTGGTTTTTGGACCTATCGTTTGGTTGAATTACCATTAATTTTATTCTGTCTTTGCTGTAATTTTGTTATGTTCTACATTTTAGACCCCATATCAGTCATGCACCTTATTTTCTTTTTGCTCACCTTAATTTCTTTCAATTATGATCTTTACTTCGTTTGGTCTCCCAGACCTTTATCTCATATGTCGTCTTTATCACTTGGGCTGCAGCTGCATTTTAACAAGAGCTATATCACCTCGATACATTTATCTGATAAATATGTTTATTTGATAAATGTTCAATTTATCGTCTTACTGAGGTATGAATTCTTTCTTCTGTTATTGCTTAGAATTCTACATTTACAAGGTAAGAATCATTTATCAACTTCACCTCTCTGTCAAAGTCATCCACCATCTTCACTTTCTTTCACTTCTCTTTTCTTTTGGGGGGAATTCCTGTTCTATATTCTGCTTCACCCCTATCTAATCTCGATGCCATCACGTAGGGGTCTAAAATATGGTGGCCCTGAGAGCTCAATGCACTGCAACTTAAGAAAACACATGCATGTGGACAAAACACAAGCAAAGTAAGAAAACATCTTCATCAATTTCACAACACAACACAACACATTACAGAAACGTGCTGCAAATACAGAAATGCACAGCAAATACAGAAAACGACAACGGAAGTGTTTCCAGAGGACACCTAAAAGTGATGGACACGTCCACTTGTTGTTGCTGCCGCAGTTTGGAGTTGTTAAAGTCGGTGTCCGTCAGTGATCTTGGAAAATTTGCTAAACTGTAAACGTTTTTGGTTTATTTTAATAAATAATAAACTTTATTACTGCAGATGTATCCTGTTAACCCTCTGAGACCCACTGGGCCGTATACGATCTCAAATATCATGTTGTCTTTATAGCGTCATGACTCCTCAACGGTCTGAGCTAGAGACATGCCGGTTTCTCCTGTTAAACTGAATAAACAGCGCTAACAAGCAAGCCCCTGTTTGTGATGCAATGCATTGTCCATATTGTGCAGGGGTAGGTAACCTTTACTATCAGTGAGCTCAGATCTCACTGTGCGTCTCTCCGAGCGAGTGAGCGGGGGCGAAGCCCCGGGGCCAGTGTGTGTGTGCGCTATTTGGGAGCACACACACACACACACACACACACACACACACACACACACGCCCGCTCCTGGAATTTCATGATGGCCTGATACGATGATGATTTAAAAAATGAACGTGACGTTCACGTTAATCATATGAAAAATGATTCGTTAAGTTCACCGTTCCCGAAAAATATGCACAACACTGTACAGGGAGCCACTGCAGAGGCAACCCCCGACCCCTGTGTGGAGCCGAATTTGTTTGATGTATTGGACGTTTTTGTGGCAGCAGTGTCCATCACTTTTAGCTGTCCTCTGGAAACACTTCCGTTGTCATTTTCTGTATTTGCTGCGCGTTTCTGTATTTGCAGCGTGTTTCTGTAATGTGTTGTGTTGTGTTGTGAAATTGATGAAGATGTTTTCTTACTTTGCTTGTGTTTTGTCCACTTGCATGTGTTTTCTTCAGTTGCAGTGCGTTGAGCTCTCAGGGCCACCGTACTAAAATGCCCAAAGACTATAACATTCACATAAGTTTCTGTGTGCATGTCAATACATGTTGTTAAAATGTTTAATCGAAGTCTCTCCGGATTGAAATATAATTCACCATGAACATAACAATACCAGCAAAAAAATTACAGGAAAAGTCATTTCTGTCACTCTATACCCTTCCAGTTATATCCTCACATCCAGGCAGCCTCATCCAGATGGTGCTGGGAAGAGAGTGTATGCCACCTGGTCATTTCTTCGGATAAGAAACAGTATCCTGCAACTGTGCCCATCTATCAAGCCCAAATGAGATGTCAAGGGTCAACTGCAATGTAGCATATCGCCCTTTCTCCACAGGCTGGCTATTTGTCACCACAAATGAGGAAAACAACATTCTCTGGGGGTCCTTGACACACAGACACACACACTAATTAGGCAGCCCACACATGGCTGAGCGAGTGCTGTGGATGAGAAAAACATACACCCAGCTCTTAAGATCAAATGCGTGGAAATTACATCACTGTTTCTTGTCTGTTTTTTTTTATACTCCATTATTGCCTCCTCACTCCATGTGTTACTGTGTGACATTGGCACTGAGAGTGCTAGGGCTAGCTTGTTTTTGTGCATTGCAGGGCTCCAGACTAACTTTTTCTGCTAGGAGCACTGTAGCCCCTTTCTGAAAAATTTAGAAGCACAAGCAAAAAATTTAAGGGCACAACTTAAATCGACTTGCAACGCAATTATTCACATTTTCCCCAATAAATAGACAACTTACAGAAATTACAATTTGCAGTTCACAATGTCAAATTTTTATTGAAATGCTGCAAATACCCTTATCTTTCTGATGTTCTCCTTTACACTTGACATCTATTGCACTTCTGTCCGTCCTGGGAGAGGGATCCCTCACATGTGGCTCTCTCTGAGGTTTCTACCTTCTTTTTACCCTGTTAAAAGGGTTTTTAGTAGTTTTTCCTTCCTCTTGTTGAGGGTTAAGGGCAGAGGATGTCACACCTTGTTAAAGCCCTATGAGACAAATTGTGATTTGTGAATATTGGCTATACAAATAAAATTTGATTGATTGATATAGAGACTATATTTTTAATTTATACATATATTAGAATTTAAATTTTGCCATCCAGGGTGACCTTGATGACTGGCCACCCCAGTGGCCACCCTTATTATAAGGGATATTTTACAAGTTTTAGGCTACAATTCATTTATATCAATAATATATATTATATTACACTTGTTTTTCTTTAAGATCATGGATTCCGCTTTTGCCTTCTGGCATACCAGAATGCATTTCTGAAAGGAACAATCACATTTTGGGTTAGGGTTAGACATTTTTTTTACTTCTACTCTGTTACATTGGGCCAAACACTTCTCACTACTTGTCCATGTCCATGATTTTATACAATTTTACAGTCAGCTGAGCGTACACAGTTATTTTCCCGATAGTGACACCCGGGCCACACTGGCCTCATGAGCATAACAACTGAGCTGCAATGTGAGGAACATTTTTAAATACATGTCCAGAACAGGAAATGGAACATGAGTAGCTTGATATGCTTTTTGACATGATGGGCCTTGGTGTAAAGGGCTATGACAAAATTTTAATGGAAATTGCAGTGTAGAAATATATAGAAATATAACATTATCTACACTTTATTGTGTAATGTGAACAGTATACATCTAATTCTAGCTATTCAGTAAGCAAATGGAAGGTATTTCTATCAAAGCTATATGTTAATTTTATGTGTTTTGTTAAAAAAGAAATGCATTATCTGTCTACTAATTCCAGAATTCTCTGTCTGTTGAACAAGTGATTCTCCAACATGGGGTTGTGTGTACTGAGTTGAGCTTCACAGAATCAACAGGTGAACAGCTCTTTGTGCAGCAGGGTTCTTGGACCGAGACCAGCAGCTGAACTTTACTTGCTGCGGCTGAATTACTGGACCGTACTTTTACGGTTTCAGAAAGAAATCTGCAACAAGAATTACTACAGGCCAAGCAAACAGCCCATTTAAAACAGGCAAGTTTGGAATGGGAATTGCACTAGTTTGTCTAATAAGCCACTTCAAACTCTATTTAAAGATAATTAAGTTATTTAAGGTGTTAGAAGGTGTTTTTTTAAGATATAAGATACTCATGATATAACAATGAGTGATAGAGACGTGGTGAGTTCCTGTCATTCTGAATTAAAACTTGCAAATTTATGTACATATGCTTTCCCCAAAACACACAGACAAATGAAAGCCCTGCAAAAAATAAGCAGGAACCCAGTAAGAGGGTTTTACATTCCATTTGATGTTGCATCCAGGCTGGTCTTTGGTCAGGAATAGGCTCTGGCCAAGTGGAGTCTGGCAGCACAACATGCACTGAATACATTAGATAACTTGGGCATCTCCCTAAACAGGCTCTGTGTGGGTGGAGAAATGGGAAAGGAACAGGAAAGGAAAATGGAACCCTTATCAAAGGGCTCTGCTGTGATGCAAAGAGAGGCTCAGGGTCTCACTGTGAATTTGTGTGTGTGTTTTTGCATCGAGTGCCTGATCTCTTAAAGAGTCTTACTCGAGCCTAAAGGCTGACACCTAAAATCCACCCAGAAAATAACTGAGCCATCTTCAAGCAGACATCCAAATACTATAGTTCTGCTTCAGCCATGTGTTACACACTAACTATAGAAAGTACAATTCATCATGTATTAACACACACAACGGTCTCTGAGGATGAGACTCACATACATACAATTGAGTGATTATTTCCAGTGCACGTGTGTGTCTGTGATTAGTACAACCCAGCCATGAAGACACATACGTGTGTGTACATGTAACTTCTACATGATGGTGTCATGTTCTTCTTGGTTAGAGTGTTAAGATGAAGCATTAACACCATAAAGAGTGACATGTACAGATGTATGTTCACATGCATGACTGTATGTCAGGAGCCACACAGGGCAATGGCCCTGATACAAACTGAGATAGAAATGCAGAGACACTCACATACACAGGTCAGATCAAAGCAAACAGTAACAAACAGGGAGCAGGCAAACCCATAAATAACACACATATGACCTATGTACATATAAGGGAAATACAATGACACTTTGTTTGTAGGTTCAACTGAAAAAAATCAACAGCGGACAACAGCTGAGGATGGTCAAGGGCCCATGAAATTCATGAGGACAGGGATCGCAAAGACACAAATGGTAAGCTCACCAACATGAAACAGGAAACAGTAAAAGAGTGATATTATATACACATACATAGGGTATTTAGTAACTAATCACATGA
>NC_061498.1:23248496-23255572 GCF_022539355.2 Hippoglossus stenolepis
ATTAGCAGCTTCTACTCAAAAAACCTAAGATTTTGCCTTGAGCACATTTGCATTGTTCTGTGCCTCTATTTATATACCTCTTAAACCCATTCACATAAACACAGTCTGTGCTTTCATTTGTTATTGTATGGAGGTCTGGCACTTTAAATCTCCTACATTCATGGACTGGTAGCAGGGATTCAGTTCAATGCAAGATGTCATGACCCTTCTTTACCCAGTTTATATTCCCATCCGGCAGTTAAATTATCATTAAAAGGCATCTCTAGAGTTTCTCCTCCTTGTCCTGACTGCAGACAGCCTATTACACTCTCTGTCCTACACAGGATGCTGTCAGTTCTCAGAAATAGCATCCTCTCCTCGATGCAGAATTCTTATTGGCGTATGGAATTCTTCTGCCTTCACCTCCTTTATTCACCCCGACATTTCCCTGTCCTTTCGAATCAAAGATTTCTGAAACCCTGATATCAGTAAGTCATGCATTTAACTGGTGGTGGTTTACTATATTATCTGCTCACTGGCTCTTGTCGTGCTAATAATATATGCAACTTTCTGTTTGAAAAAATGCACTTTCTTCAGATCTTCGCTTTGGTTATTTTCCACACTGGTTGCATACACGTTCTTCTTGACCCCATCTGTTCGGTCTTAGGACCTTAATTTCTGTTTGTCATGCTGACTTTAATTTTCTTTCGGCCAAATGACCTTTAATTAAGTTTGGTCCCTTGCTGACCTTTTATTTCGTTTGACATTATCCATCCCTCATTCAGCGTGCATTATATCACTCACTGGTTTGGTTGTGCTAGTAATATAAGCAACCTTTCAATTTTAAATATGCACTTTCTTCAGATTTTCACATTTGGTCGCTCCCCACACTCATTGCACACACACTCTTAGTGACCTTGCATGGTTTTCGGACCCTGCAACGACGCGACTTATGCATTGCAGTACGGTAATTTACGTTCGATCATAAGGACCTTTCTGTTCGTCAAGCTGACTTTAATTTCTGTTTGGTCGCTGTGCCATTATATAACTTCTGTTGGCATTTTTTTTATTATTTGGTCCTCAGACCTTAATCTTCGTGCGGTCTTATGACCATATATTTAAGTTTGGTCCTTGCTGACCTTTTACTGTATTCTACATTACGCCCCCTCCCATCCAACACGCATTCTATTTTATTTTCGGTCTTAAGGATCTTAATTTTATGTTCCTCAAGCTGACTTTAATTTCTGTTTGGTCGCTCTGCCATTTTATGATTTCTGTTGACATTTTATATTATTTGGTCTTGGACCTTAAGTTTTTGTTCGGTCGAATGACCTTTATGTAACTTTGGTCCTTTGCTGACCTTTTCTTAGTAAGTTCTACATTTAGATCTCGCACACAGCATTCTATTTTTAATGTCTGTTTGTCATTACTGACCTTAATTTCCTTTCAGCCACTGTACCATTTTATAATTTCTGTTGGCATTTTATATAATTTGGTTTTTGGACCTATCGTTTGGTTGAATTACCATTAATTTTATTCTGTCTTTGCTGTAATTTTGTTATGTTCTACATTTTAGACCCCATATCAGTCATGCACCTTATTTTCTTTTTGCTCACCTTAATTTCTTTCAATTATGATCTTTACTTCGTTTGGTCTCCCAGACCTTTATCTCATATGTCGTCTTTATCACTTGGGCTGCAGCTGCATTTTAACAAGAGCTATATCACCTCGATACATTTATCTGATAAATATGTTTATTTGATAAATGTTCAATTTATCGTCTTACTGAGGTATGAATTCTTTCTTCTGTTATTGCTTAGAATTCTACATTTACAAGGTAAGAATCATTTATCAACTTCACCTCTCTGTCAAAGTCATCCACCATCTTCACTTTCTTTCACTTCTCTTTTCTTTTGGGGGGAATTCCTGTTCTATATTCTGCTTCACCCCTATCTAATCTCGATGCCATCACGTAGGGGTCTAAAATATGGTGGCCCTGAGAGCTCAATGCACTGCAACTTAAGAAAACACATGCATGTGGACAAAACACAAGCAAAGTAAGAAAACATCTTCATCAATTTCACAACACAACACAACACATTACAGAAACGTGCTGCAAATACAGAAATGCACAGCAAATACAGAAAACGACAACGGAAGTGTTTCCAGAGGACACCTAAAAGTGATGGACACGTCCACTTGTTGTTGCTGCCGCAGTTTGGAGTTGTTAAAGTCGGTGTCCGTCAGTGATCTTGGAAAATTTGCTAAACTGTAAACGTTTTTGGTTTATTTTAATAAATAATAAACTTTATTACTGCAGATGTATCCTGTTAACCTCTGAGACCCACTGGGCCGTATACGATCTCAAATATCATGTTGTCTTTATAGCGTCATGACTCCTCAACGGTCTGAGCTAGAGACATGCCGGTTTCTCCTGTTAAACTGAATAAACAGCGCTAACAAGCAAGCCCCTGTTTGTGATGCAATGTATTGTCCATATTGTGCAGGGGTAGGTAACCTTTACTATCAGTGAGCTCAGATCTCACTGTGCGTCTCTCCGAGCGAGTGAGCGGGGCGAAGCCTCCAGTGTGTGTGTGCGCTATTTGGGAGCACACACACACACACACACACACACACACACACACACACACATGCCCGCTCCTGGAATTTCATGATGGCCTGATACGATGATGATTTAAAAATGAACGTGACGTTCACGTTAATCACCAGACTAACTTTTTCTGCTAGGAGCACTGTAGCCCCTTTCTGAAAAATTTAGAAGCACAAGCAAAAAATTTAAGGGCACAACTTAAATCGACTTGCAACGCAATTATTCACATTTTCCCCAATAAATAGACAACTTACAGAAATTACAATTTGCAGTTCACAATGTCAAATTTTTATTGAAATGCTGCAAATACCCTTATCTTTCTGATGTTCTCCTTTACACTTGACATCTATTGCACTTCTGTCCGTCCTGGGAGAGGGATCCCTCACATGTGGCTCTCTCTGAGGTTTCTACCTTCTTTTTACCCTGTTAAAAGGGTTTTTAGTAGTTTTTCCTTACTCTTGTTGAGGGTTAAGGGCAGAGGATGTCACACCTTGTTAAAGCCCTATGAGACAAATTGTGATTTGTGAATATTGGCTATACAAATAAAATTTGATTGATTGATATAGAGACTATATTTTTAATTTATACATATATTAGAATTTAAATTTTGCCATCCAGGGGTGACCTTGATGACTGGCCACCCCAGTGGCCACCCTTATTATAAGGGATATTTTACAAGTTTTAGGCTACAATTCATTTATATCAATAATATATATTATATTACACTTGTTTTTCTTTAAGATCATGGATTCCCTGCTTTTGCCTTCTGGCATGCCAGAATGCATTTCTGAAAGGAACAATCACATTTTGGGTTAGGGTTAGACATTTTTTTTACTTCTACTCTGTTACATTGGGCCAAACACTTCTCACTACTTGTCCATGTCCATGATTTTATACAATTTTACAGTCAGCTGAGCGTACACAGTTATTTTCCCGATAGTGACACCCGGGCCACACTGGCCTCATGAGCATAACAACTGAGCTGCAATGTGAGGAACATTTTTAAATACATGTCCAGAACAGGAAATGGAACATGAGTAGCTTGATATGCTTTTTGACATGATGGGCCTTGGTGTAAAGGGCTATGACAAAATTTTAATGGAAATTGCAGTGTAGAAATATATAGAAATATAACATTATCTACACTTTATTGTGTAATGTGAACAGTATACATCTAATTCTAGCTATTCAGTAAGCAAATGGAAGGTATTTCTATCAAAGCTATATGTTAATTTTATGTGTTTTGTTAAAAAAGAAATGCATTATCTGTCTACTAATTCCAGAATTCTCTGTCTGTTGAACAAGTGATTCTCCAACATGGGGTTGTGTGTACTGAGTTGAGCTTCACAGAATCAACAGGTGAACAGCTCTTTGTGCAGCAGGGTTCTTTGGACCGAGACCAGCAGCTGAACTTTACTTGCTGCGGCTGAATTACTGGACCGTACTTTTACGGTTTCAGAAAGAAATCTGCAACAAGAATTACTACAGGCCAAGCAAACAGCCCATTTAAAACAGGCAGGTTTGGAATGGGAATTGCACTAGTTTGTCTAATAAGCCACTTCCAAACTCTCAAAACAATTACTTCAGTGGAAGCTTCATGACAAATCTTTATTTTTATTATAAAGAGTGTTGAATTAACACCAACGGCATGGTTATACCAAAAATATTTAAAGATAATTAAGTTATTTAAGGTGTTAGAAGGTGTTTTTTTAAGATATAAGATACTCATGATATAACAATGAGTGATAGAGACGTGGTGAGTTCCTGTCATTCTGAATTAAAACTTGCAAATTTATGTACATATGCTTTCCCCAAAACACACAGACAAATGAAAGCCCTGCAAAAAATAAGCAGGAACCCAGTAAGAGGGTTTTACATTCCATTTGATGTTGCATCCAGGCTGGTCTTTGGTCAGGAATAGGCTCTGGCCAAGTGGAGTCTGGCAGCACAACATGCACTGAATACATTAGATAACTTGGGCATCTCCCTAAACAGGCTCTGTGTGGGTGGAGAAATGGGAAAGGAACAGGAAAGGAAAATGGAACCCTTATCAAAGGGCTCTGCTGTGATGCAAAGAGAGGCTCAGGGTCTCACTGTGAATTTGTGTGTGTGTTTTTGCATCGAGTGCCTGATCTCTTAAAGAGTCTTACTCGAGCCTAAAGGCTGACACCTAAAATCCACCCAGAAAATAACTGAGCCATCTTCAAGCAGACATCCAAATACTATAGTTCTGCTTCAGCCATGTGTTACACACTAACTATAGAAAGTACAATTCATCATGTATTAACACACACAACGGTCTCTGAGGATGAGACTCACATACATACAATTGAGTGATTATTTTCAGTGCACGTGTGTCTGTGATTAGTACAACCCAGCCATGAAGACACATACGTGTGTGTACATGTAACTTCTACATGATGGTGTCATGTTCTTCTTGGTTAGAGTGTTAAGATGAAGCATTAACACCATAAAGAGTGACATGTACAGATGTATGTTCACATGCATGACTGTATGTCAGGAGCCACACAGGGCAATGGCCCTGATACAAACTGAGATAGAAATGCAGAGACACTCACATACACAGGTCAGATCAAAGCAAACAGTAACAAACAGGGAGCAGGCAAACCCATAAATAACACACATATGACCTATGTACATATAAGGGAAATACAATGACACTTTGTTTGTAGGTTCAACTGAAAAAAATCAACAGCGGACAACAGCTGAGGATGGTCAAGGGCCCATGAAATTCATGAGGACAGGGATCGCAAAGACACAAATGGTAAGCTCACCAACATGAAACAGGAAACAGTAAAAAGAGTGATATTATATACACATACATAGGGTATTTAGTAACTAATCACATGATGTACACTACCGTTCAAAAGTTTGGGGTCACCCAGACAATTTCGTGTTTTCCATGAAAACTCACACTTTTATTTATCAAATGAGTTGCAAAATGAATAGAAAATATAGTCAAGACATTGACAAGGTTAGAAATAATGATTTTTATTTGAAATATTAATTTTGTTCTTCAAACTTTGCTTTCGTCAAAGAATGCTCCATTTGCAGCAATTACAGCATTGCAGACCTTTGGCATTCTAGCTGTTAATTTGTTGAGGTAATCTGTAGAAATTTCCCCCACGCTTCCTGAAGCACCTCCCACAAGTTGGATTGGCTTGATGGGCACTTCTTGCGTACTATACGGTCAAGCTGCTCCCACAACAGCTCAATGGGGTTGAGATCTGGTGACTGCGCTGCACACTCCATTACAGACAGCATACCAGCTGCCTGCTTCTTCCCTAAATAGTTCTTGCATAATTTGGAGGTGTGCTTTGGGTCATTGTCCTGTTGTAGGAGGAAATTGGCTCCAATCAAGCGCTGTCCACAGGGTATGGCATGGCGTTGCAAAATGGAGTGATAGCCTTCCTTATTTAAAATCCCTTTACCTTGTACAAATCTCCCACTTTACCAGCACCAAAGCAGCCCCAGACCATCACATTACCTCCACCATGCTTGACAGATGGCGTCAGGCACTCTTCCAGCATCTTTTCACCTGTTCTGCGTCTCACAAATGTTCTTCTGTGTGATCCAAACACCTCAAACTTTGATTCGTCTGTCCATAACACTTTGTTCCAATCTTCCTCTGTCCAATGTCTGTGTTCTTTGCCCATATCAATCTTTTCTTTTCTTTTATTGGCCAGTCTCAGATATGGCTTTTTCTTTGCCACTCTGCCTAGAAGGCCAGCATCCCGGAGTCGCCTCTTCACTGTAGACGTTGACACTGGCGTTTATGGGTACCATTTAAAGAAGCTGCCAGTTGAGGACCTGTGAGGCGTCTATTTCTCAAACTAGAGACTCTAATATACTTGTCTTCTTGCTGAGTTGTGCAACGGGCCTCCCACTTCTCTTTCTACTCTGGTTAGAGCCCGTTTGTGCTGTTCTCTGAAGGAGTAGTACACACTGTTGTAGGACATTTTCAGTTTCTTCACAATTTCTCGCATGGAATAGCCTTCATTTCTAAGAACAAGAATAGACTGGCGAGTTTCACATGAAAGTTCTCTTTTCTGGCCATTTTGAGAGTATAATCGAACCCACAAATGTGATGCTCCAGATACTCAACTAGCTCAAAGGAAGGCCAGTTTTATAGCTTCTCTCACCAGCAAAACAGTTTTCAGCTGTGCTAACATAATTGCACAAGGGTTTTCAAGGGTTTTCTAATCATCCATTAGTCTTCGAAGGCGATTAGCAAACACAATGTACCATTAGAACACTGGAGTGATAGTTGCTGGAAATGGGCCTCTATACACCTATGTAGATATTTCATTAAAAACCAGACGTTTCCACCTAGAATAGTCATTTACCACATTAACAATGTATAGAGTGTATTTCTGATTACTTTAATGTTATCTTCATTGAAAAACAGTGCTTTTCTTTGAAAAATAAGGACATTTCTAAGTGACCCCAAACTTTTGAACGGTAG
>NC_061498.1:23255672-23265354 GCF_022539355.2 Hippoglossus stenolepis
ACTAGGGCTACGTTGTAGCACTGACGGAGCCCGAGCACCCGCGTTGAAGCCTGTTGCGGTCGGTGGAGAGAGCGATCAACGACCAAGCGCGCGTCTCCGCGTTCGCAGCGTTTGCGCACTGCGGCGAGGACAAACGCTTCACTTCCTCGTCCGTCGGCGACGCGATCCTTGCCTGCTAATTGCTCATTACGATCCACGCCGTCAATTGCACAACACACTGTGAACATTTTATGTAAATCGAATGATAGTTGTAAAACAAAGCTTACTTCCTGTTGCCAGTAGGTGGCGCCATCACTATTATTACCTACGGACTAATATATCTCTTCAAGTAGGGGCTCTGATGTAGCGTGAGCAATTTTGTGTCAATCGGACAATGTTACAACAACTTAATTTTCACACTGATCAGTAGGTGGCGCTATGACCCTGAACTAATATTAATATATGGATGTGTTCAGGTCAAGATTGTGATCATAGGTCAGCAGTTCGGAGCCGGTTGGATAATGCAGAGTGGATTTACAAAGTACTTCCTGTGTCATGGCGAATCAGTAGGTGGCGCTATGACACTGAGGAAATATTGACACATAGAGCTGTTCAGGCTTGAACTATAATCAAGTGACAGAAGTTTGGCGGTGATAGGACAATGCACACTGGAGTTATGACAACATCGTGTCCTTTGGCGAAGGATGATCCTTCGCCGCACCTCAATGTTGACACGGTTTGAGGAAATGTCACAATTCTGACCATGGTCCATTGACTGCTCTCAGCTCATTTGAGCTGTATATTGTAAAGCAGCCAGGAGCAGTGCATCAAAGTATAAAACATGTCACTTCCTGTAGCCAGCAGGTGGCGCTGTGATTTTAAGTCATAATTTCTGTGTAGATGTCATCAGGCCTGGACACTTGTCTTACATGTCTAGTTTGGACTCGATTTGTCCATGTATGTCCGAGATACAGAACCTCGTGTTTTGATGGCGTGTAATCAAACTTTGAGGCCACGCCACGGTCACGCCGTGTGGCGAAAAATCGATCTTTGAGTTAGTTTTGATCTCCGTCTTGTTGTGATGACACTCATCTCAATTTGAAGTCGATCAGAAAAAGCCCTGGGACAAGTATATCAAAGTATAAATGTGGAATATGGCCAAAATGGCCACTAAAGTCAAAATGGCGGGCTTCCTGTTTGGTCGAGCATATCTATCCAAGTGACTTATTTGTTTGTTATGAAAAGACACATGTCCCTGTCGATTTTGTACATGTCGTCCAATCGTAGGCCGGGCTGCACTGTAGGGGCGCTAGTCAGTTATTATGCCACGCCCATTTCTTAAAACCATCTGAATGTCTGCAGGGGGGGGCTGTTGCTGCACAAATGTAGTTTGAGGGAGTTTGAACCTCCAACACCGAAGTTATAGTAATTTCGTGTGTCACGGCGAGGTGATGAACTTTGACGCCACGCCACTATTATGGCGTTTGACGAAAAGTCACAGTAATCTTATGCCTTCATTATCAATGTCTTGAGACCCGTTTGACACAGGTTTGACGTGGCTGCGGGCAGTGGGTGAGGAGGAATACCTCCACGTGTAAGACGTTCCAAAAACAAGACATTTCCTGTTGCCACCAGGGGGCGCTGTGATTTTAAGTCATGATTTCTGTGTAGATGTCATCAGGCCGGGACTCTTGTCTTACGTGTCTAGTTTGGACTCGATTGGACCATGTATGTCCGAGATACAGAACCTCGTGTTTTGATGGCGTGTAATCAAACTTTGACGCCACGCCACGGTCACACCGTGTGACGAAAAATCGATCTTTGAGTTAGTTTTGATCTCCGTCTTGTTGTGATGACACTCATCTCAATTAGAAGTTGATCAGATAAAAGCCCTGGGACAAGTACATCAAAGTAAAAATGTGGAATATGGCCAAAATGGCCACTAAAACCAAAATGGCGGGCTTCCTGTTGCGTTTTTCATAATGCTCCTTGAGACTTTTTTTCATGATTGGTCACGATACACCTGGGCTACGATTTTTGTGAAGATCGGTCAAAGGGAAACCTAGGGGCTGCGTTCCAGGGGGCGCTGTTGAGCCATTTTGCCACGCCCATTTCAAATTACTCCAGAATACGTAAATTTTCACCACTTTCTAATTTCCTGCAAAGTTTGGTAAGAAGTTCAGCATGTTAAAGCCCTCAAAAAGCCAAATCACTTTAGTCACAATAATCCTTTCAATTTCAATAGGGCCTCTCACCTTCGGTGCTCGGGCCCTAATAATAAGAATAATCCTTTCACTTTCAATAGGGCCTCTCACCTTCGGTGCTCGGGCCCTAATAATCCTTTCACTTTCAATAGGGCCTCTCACCTTCGGTGCTTGGGCCCTAATAAGAAATATGGATGTGTTCAGGTCAAGATTGTGATCATAGGTCAGCGGTTCGGGGCCGGTTGGATAATGCAGAGTGGATTTACAAAGTACTTCCTGTGTCATGGCGAATCAGTAGGTGGCGCTATGACACTGAGGAAATATTGACACATGGAGCTGTTCAGGCTTAGACTATAATCATGTGACAGAAGTTTGGCGGTGATAGGACAATGCACACTGGAGTTATGACAACATCGTGTCCTTTGGCGAAGGATGATCCTTCGCCGCACCTCAACGTTTACACGGTTTGAGGAAATGTCACAATTCTGACCATGGTCAAATGACTTGACTGAGCTCTTTTGAGCTGTATATTGTAAAGCAGCCAGGAGCAGTGCATCAAAGTATAAAACGCTTCACTTCCTGCGTCCGTCGAGCGACGTCGATCCTTGCCTGCTAATTGCTCATTACGATCCACGCCGTCAATTGCACAACACACTGTGAACATTTTATGTAAATCGAATGATAGTTGTAAAACAAAGCTTACTTCCTGTTGCCAGTAGGTGGCGCCATCACTATTATTACCTACGGACTAATATATCTCTTCAAGTAGGGGCTCTGATGTAGCGTGAGCAATTTTGTGTCAATTGGACAATGTTACAACAACTTAATTTTCACACTGATCAGTAGGTGGCGCTATGACCCTGAACCAATATTAATACATGGATGCGTTCAGGTCAAGATTGTGATCATAGGTCAGCAGTTCGGAGCCGGTTGGATAATGCAGAGTGGATTTACAAAGTACTTCCTGTTTCATGGCGAATCAGTAGGTGGCGCTATGACACCGAGGAAATATTGACACATGGAGCTGATCAGGCTTGGACTATAATCATGTGACAAAAGTTTGGTAGTGATAGGACAATGCACACTGGAGTTATGAGAACATCGTGTCCTGTGGCGAAGGATGATCCTTCGCCGCACCTCAATGTTTACACGGTTTGAGGAAATGTCACAATTCTGACCATGGTCAAATGACTTGACTGAGCTCTTTTGAGCTGTATATTGTAAAGCAGCCAGGAGCAGTGCATCAAAGTATAAAACATGTCACTTCCTGTAGCCAGCAGGTGGCGCTGTGATTTTAAGTCATAATTTCTGTGTAGATGTCATCAGGCCGGGACTCTTGTCTTACATGTCTAGTTTGGACTCGATTGGTCCATGTATGTCCGAGATACAGAACCTCGTGTTTTGATGGCGTGTAATCAAACTTTGAGGCCACGCCACGGTCACACCGTGTGACGAAAAATCGATCTTTGAGTTAGTTTTGATCTCCGTCTTGTTGTGATGACACTCATCTCAATTTGAAGTCGATCAGATAAAAGCCCTGGGACAAGTATATCAAAGTATAAATGTGGAATATGGCCAAAATGGCCACTAAAGTCAAAATGGCGGGCTTCCTGTTTGGTCGAGCATATCTATCCAAGAGACTTATTTGTTTGTTATGAAAAGACACATGTCCCTGTCGATTTTTGTACATGTCGGCCAATCGTAGTGCCGGGGCTGCACTGTAGGGGGCGCTAGTCAGTTATTATGCCACGCCCATTTCTTAAAACCATCTGAATGTCTGCAGGGGGGGGATGTTGCTACACAAATGTAGTTTGAGGGAGTTTGAACCTCCAACACCGAAGTTATAGTAATTTCGTGTGTCACGGCGAGGTGATGAACTTTGATGCCACGCCACTATTATGGCGTTTGACGAAAAGTTACAGTAATCTTATGCCTTCATTATCAATGTCTTGAGACCCATTTGAAACAGGTTTGACGTGGCTGCGGGCAGTGGGTGAGGAGGAATACCTCCACGTGTAAGACGTTCCAAAAACAAGACATTTCCTGTTGCCACCAGGGGGCGCTGTGATTTTAAGTCATGATTTCTGTGTAGATGTCATCAGGCCGGGACTCTTGTCTTACGTGTCTAGTTTGGACTCGATTGGACCATGTATGTCCGAGATACAGAACCTCGTGTTTTGATGGCGTGTAATCAAATTTTGACGCCACGCCACGGTCACACCGTGTGACGAAAAATCGATCTTTGAGTTAGTTTTGATCTCCGTCTTGTTGTGATGACACTCATCTCAATTAGAAGTTGATCAGATAAAAGCCCTGGGACAAGTACATCAAAGTAAAAATGTGGAATATGGCCAAAATGGCCACTAAAACCAAAATGGCGGACTTCCTGTTGCGTTTTTCATAATGCTCCTTGAGACTTTTTTTCATGATTGGTCACGATACACCTGGGCTACGATTTTTGTGAAGATCGGTCAAAGGGAAACCTAGGGGCTGTGTTCCAGGGGGCGCTGTTGAGCCATTTTGCCACGCCCATTTCAAATTACTCCAGAATACGTAAATTTTCACCACTGTCTAATTTTGTGCAAAGTTTGGTAAGAAGTTCAGCATGTTAAAGCCCTCAAAAAGCCAAATCACTTTAGTCACAATAATCCTTTCAATTTCAATAGGGCCTCTCACCTTCGGTGCTCGGGCCCTAAATAATAATAATAACAATAACAAACTAACATTCAGTGAAAATACAGAAGTACGCTCATTTGGTTTGGTGTGTGCAGTAAATTGATGACACTTTTTTACAACTCAGTCTGTCCTCACCTTTGGCTTTATGACCTGGTTTGGATGTCCCACCATGATCTTAAAGTAGATGGGGGGCTGAGTGCAGTGACCCATCTTGTTTTTACTTTGATTTCCACGTGTCATTTTGCTGTTTTAATATTGGCCATTTGATATCCAGTCCATATAAAATGCCTTTAAGTGGATATAGTGCACTATGTAGCAAATAATCAGTGATTTAAAATGCACCATCCAATGTATGAATCCAATCTTTTCACAGAGCACACTATGGCAACCCCCCTGGAAGATGTTGGCAAGCAGGTCAGTAAAAATTACTCCACTCTTTCTGTTTTTTGTCTGTTTCTCCTCACAGTTTTAAATCTTTTACCACATAACATCCATATGCCCCTATGCCAGTAAATGATAGAATAAACTTTTGGTGGTGTCATTCATTAATTGATTATTGAATTGTGTAAGTGGTCAATGATGTTAAGGAGGCAGTACCTGATGATATATTGTTTATCTCATCAGGTTTGGCGAGGGGCATTCCTTTTGGCTGACTTCATCCTCTCTCGCCGGTCATGTTTAGAGGAGCTACAGTCCTTGAGCTTGGAGCGGATTAGGGTTCTCCAGTGTTGTCATGGCAACCACAGCCAAAACAGTGTACTGCACAGGTATGATGCCGTCAAGCAGAAATCCAGATTCAAATTCTCGCTCATCAACTATTGAATGTCTGGAGTGTTTGAATATCTTAAACTTAAATTAAACAACTGATAATTATGTGAATAGAACTGAATTGCATGGAAATATCACAAGGTCAGGTCAACTTATTGCTTTGCCTGGTTTTTCAACAGCATTTAATAGTCATTTTCGGTGAATAGACCTGGCGTAAGTGTGAGATATAACAGCTTTTTTTTTTTATCACATATCATACTGATCCCAAGATCAACATTGTCATCATGTTCATTCACAGAAATCTCTGCTTTTAAATTTCAGCTGTTCAGAGATTCACAAGGGGTAGTCAGTGGTGGATTATAGCATCTGCCTTTATGATTAGCTCCGGTCGTTCTTCAACATTTTTATTTTTCTACATAATCGGTGACGCCAAGGTGAAGCAGTGAATGGCTTTTTTTGTGTTCAATCTAGTACATTTTGTGTTGATTTTATTTAGTCTTCAATTCTCTATTTTAAGTTGCGCTCATCAAGTAGGAATTGTTGACTATTCAACAGTTCACTCTGTATATAATTTTTTTTTAACAACATACAGTATGTACATTATGTTAAATTGTACATTAAACTATTTACTCTCCCACACACCCTTGCACTATTTGTATTCCTGCTGACACTTTACAGTAAGTTTGTATTTATTGGTTATTGTATAATATTTGTTTCACCTGCTTGCTTGTACATGAGTGACATATCTTATTTTTTGTCTTCCTTGTTTTGATTCTGTCTAAAGTATCTTCCTGGATATTGTTCTTGGTTCTTGCAGCCCATTGAGGGCCAGTAGAAACCAAGAGGTCACTGTGATAGGCAGTTTTTTGTCAAAAAAGTGTGCATCTCTGCCCTTTCAGCACATTTCAGTATAATGTATATGATAGAACAAAGACACAGAGGCCAATGTTTTTTTTGTTGAAAGAGCTTTATTTGTTTTACAGATGTGGGAGAAGACCTTCTAAGCATGTGCAAGAGAAATGTGACATTAAACAGACACATGACGGAGCCTGCAGGTGAGAGAATGTTGTCAGTTTGTCATTACTTTGACCTTTTCCCTCATTTCCGTCTCAGTTACGTCCAGTTCCGACTGATACCAAAGGCACTGTACACATCTTAATTTGGCCTGTTGTGTGTAAGCAGTACTTCAGTACTATCTTAAATCTCATCCTTTTCGTTTTACTTGGGGATGTGTGGGGAAGTTAACATTGCTCCCTCAAAGTGACAAAATGTCTTCATATTTATTTAGGAAAACGAAATGAACAAAAAACCTAGTAATATAGGTCATATGTCTGTGTACTTAAAATAAAGAAATATGAATACATTAACAATCAGGTTTGGTCGAGCTGCGAGACAAATTCAATAAAATGTTATTATATATCACCAAATCACAACATGATTCACCATACAATATTACTGAGAAACCCACAACAAGCAAGCGTTGGTCAATATTAAAAGAAACAACACTGTTTAACAGGAAGAAACCTCTAGAAAACCAGACTCAATGTGGGTAGCCATCTGCCTCGACAGGTTGGGGTGGATGATGGATTTCATTTTTTATGTGCAGGCCTCACTTTTTCTGTTTTATTTATCGTTCATTTTCCTAAAATTAAAAAAGATAATTTCATGAGGTGGGAAAAAACAAATTTTGAGTACATTTAAAACCCAAGAAAAGCACATTTATCTGGCTTAATAAAGATTTTTTTACCATTAGGTGGTGAAGTGAGAGTGAGGCAGTTGGATTGGCTCCAGCATTCCCTTTGTACAGGTAACACACCAACATTTCCAAGACCTGCTACGGCATAAAATCTAGAACTACATTTTAGATTTTACATTAATCTAAAATGTAGTTTTAGATTACATTTAGATTAATTAGTAAAATTATTTACTAATTAAATGTTTTTTAGTTGTGGTCAGGACATTTTTGCCACAATCCAGAAAACTGGCCAACACACAAAATATATTCATTGTGTTTTCACAATGAAGTTGTGTTTTCAAAGATTCAATGTACCTACCAAATTCAAGACATGCAGGTGAAATGTACCATGACAACAACTCTGCTCATTTGTTTATGTGAAATAAAAAGTAGAGCCTGATGCCAATGCTATTTTTAGTAACCTCAATAGCTACAGTTACAAGCAAACATCCAATTTCTGCTTGGCTGTGTAAATGAATCAACCAACCTCTCACCACTGAACATATTTATGAAGTTTTTGGTGTTGTTCAGACTTATTATGGTATTAGGTATTAACATCTATCCTAAGATCACAAATGAACTGCTCTAAGTCCTTTTGTTCACACCTGGCACTAAAATGTGCCTTCAATGTTTCTCCTTGTGACCTGAACTCATTTCCCTGCTCTATATGCAAATACACACATACAGTGCCTTGCATAAGTATTCACCCCCTTTGGACTTTTCTACATTTTGTCATGGTATAACCACAGATTAAAATTTATTTCATCGTGAGTTTATGTAATGGACCAACACAAAATAGTGCATCATTTGGAAGTGGGGAAATATTACATGGATTTCACAATTATTTACAAATAAAAATCTGAAAAGTGTTGAGTGCATATGTATTCACCCCTTTACTGTGAAACCCCTAACAAAGATCTGGTGCGACCAATTGCATTCACAAGTCACATTTGCAAGTCACATAATTAGTAAATAGGGTCCACCTGTCTGCAATTTAATCTCAGTATAAATACACCTGTTCTGTGACGGACTCAGAGTTTGTTAGAGATCATTACTGAACAAACAGCATCATGAAGACCAAGGAGCTCACCAAACAGGTCAGGGATAAAGTTGTGGAGAAATATGAAGCAGGGTTAGGTTATAAAAAAATATCCAGAGCTTTGAACATCTCTCTGAGCACCATAAAATCCATCATAAGAAAATGGAAAGAATATGGCACAACCGCAAACCTACCAAGAGGAGGCCGTCCACCCAAACTGAAGAGTCGGACAAGGAGAAAATTAATCAGAGAAGCAACCAGGAGGCCCATGGTTACTCTGGAGGAGTTGCAGAGATCCACAGCTGAGGTGGGAGAATCTGTCCACAGGACAACTATTAGTCGTCTACTCCACAAATCTGGCCTTTATGGAAGAGTGGCAAGAAGAAAGCCATTGTTGAAAGGGATCCATAAAAAATCCCGTTTGGAGTTTGCCAGAAGCCATGTGGGAGACACAGCAAACATGTGGAAGAAGGTGCTCTGGTCAGATGAGACCAAAATTGAACTTTTGGCCTCAATGCAAAACGCTATGTGTGGCGAAAACCCAACACTGCCCATCACCCTGAGCACACCATCCCAACAGTGAAACATGGTGGTGGTAGCATCATGCTGTGGGGATGCTTCTCTTCAGCAGGTACAGGAAACTGGTCAGAATAGAGGGAAAGATGGATGGAGCCAAATACAGGGAAATCCTTGAAGAAAATCTGATGCAGTCTGCAAAGACTTGAGACTGGGGCGGAGGTTCATCTTCCAGCAGGACAATGACCCTAAACATACAGCCAGAGCTACAAAGGAATGGTTTGGATTAAAGAATGTTAATGTCTTAAAATGGCCCAGTCAAAGCCCAGACCTCAATCCAATAGAGAATCTATGGCAAGACTTGAAGATTGCGGTTCACAGACGGTCTCCATCCAATCTGACTGAGCTTCATCTTTTTTGCCAAGAAGAATGGACAAACCTTTCCATCTCTAGATGTGCAAAGCTGGTAGAGACATACCCCAAAAGACTTGCAGCTGTAATTGCAGCGAAAGGGGTTCTACCAAGTATTGACACAGGGGGTGAATACTTATGCACCCAACAGATGTCAACTTTTGTTCTCATTATTGTTTGTGTCACAATAAAATTTATTTTGCACCTCCAAAGTACTATGCATGTTTTGTTGATCAAACGGGAAAAAGTTTATTTAAGTCTATTTGAATTCCAGTTAGTAACAGTACATAATGGGAAAAAGTCCAAGGGGGGTGAATACTTATGCAAGGCACTGTAGGTTACATCATTTCGTCG
>NC_061498.1:23265454-23268637 GCF_022539355.2 Hippoglossus stenolepis
AATAATAATAACAATAACAAACTAACATTCAGTGAAAATACAGAAGTACGCTCATTTGGTTTGGTGTGCAGTAAATTGATGACACTTTTTACAACTCAGTCTGTCCTCACCTTTGGCTTTATGACCTGATTTGGATGTCCCACCATGATCTTAAAGTAGATGGGGGCTGAGTGCAGTGACCCATCTTGTTTTTACTTTGATTTCACGTGTCATTTTGCTGTTTTAATATTGGCCATTTGATATCCAGTCCATATAAAATGCCTTTAAGTGGATATAGTGCACTATGTAGCAAATAATCAGTGATTTAAAATGCACCATCCAATGTATGAATCCAATCTTTTCACAGAGCACACTATGGCAACCCCCCTGGAAGATGTTGGCAAGCAGGTCAGTAAAAATTACTCCACTCTTTCTGTTTTTTGTCTGTTTCTCCTCACAGTTTTAAATCTTTTACCACATAACATCCATATGCCCCTATGCCAGTAAATGATAGAATAAACTTTTGGTGGTGTCATTCATTAATTGATTATTGAATTGTGTAAGTGGTCAATGATGTTAAGGAGGCAGTACCTGATGATATATTGTTTATCTCATCAGGTTTGGCGAGGGGCATTCCTTTTGGCTGACTTCATCCTCTCTCAGCCGGTCATGTTTAGAGGAGCTACAGTCCTTGAGCTTGGAGCGGGATTAGGGTTCTCCAGTGTTGTCATGGCAACCACAGCCAAAACAGTGTACTGCACAGGTATGATGCCGTCAAGCAGAAATCCAGATTCAAATTCTCGCTCATCAACTATTGAATGTCTGGAGTGTTTGAATATCTTAAACTTAAATTAAACAACTGATAATTATGTGAATAGAACTGAATTGCATGGAAATATCACAAGGTCAGGTCAACTTATTGCTTTGCCTGGTTTTCAACAGCATTTAATAAAAAAACATTTTCGGTGAATAGACCTGGCGTAAGTGTGAGATATAACAGCTTTTTTTTTATCACATATCATACTGATCCCAAGATCAACATTGTCATCATGTTCATTCACAGAAATCTCTGCTTTTAAATTTCAGCTGTTCAGAGATTCACAAGGGGTAGTCAGTGGTGGATTATAGCATCTGCCTTTATGATTAGCTCCGGTCGTTCTTCAACATTTTTATTTTTCTACATAATCGGTGACGCCAAGGTGAAGCAGTGAATGGCTTTTTTTGTGTTCAATCTAGTACATTTTTTGTTGATTTATTTAGTCTTCAATTCTCTATTTTAAGTTGCGCTCATCAAGTAGGAATTGTTGACTATTCAACAGTTCACTCTGTATATAATTTTTTTTTAACAACATACAGTATGTACATTATGTTAAATTGTACATTAAACTATTTACTCTCCCACACACCCTTGCACTATTTGTATTCCTGCTGACACTTTACAGTAAGTTTGTATTTATTGGTTATTGTATAATATTTGTTTCACCTGCTTGCTTGTACATGAGTGACATATCTTATTTTTTGTCTTCCTTGTTTTGATTCTGTCTAAAGTATCTTCCTGGATATTGTTCTTGGTTCTTGCAGCCCATTGAGGGCCAGTAGAAACCAAGAGGTCACTGTGATAGGCAGTTTTTTGTCAAAAAAGTGTGCATCTCTGCCCTTTCAGCACATTTCAGTATAATGTATATGATAGAACAAAGACACAGAGGCCAATGTTTTTTTTTTTGTTGAAAGAGCTTTATTTGTTTTACAGATGTGGGAGAAGACCTTCTAAGCATGTGCAAGAGAAATGTGACATTAAACAGACACATGACGGAGCCTGCAGGTGAGAGAATGTTGTCAGTTTGTCATTACTTTGACCGTTTCCCTCATTTCCGTCTCAGTTACGTCCAGTTCCGACTGATACCAAAGGCACTGTACACATCTTAATTTGGCCTGTTGTGTGTAAGCAGTACTTCAGTACTATCTTAAATCTCATCCTTTTCGTTTTACTTGGGGATGTGTGGGGAAGTTAACATTGCTCCCTCAAAGTGACAAAATGTCTTCATATTTATTTAGGAAAACGAAATGAACAAAAAACCTAGTAATATAGGTCATATGTCTGTGTACTTAAAATAAAGAAATATGAATACATTAACAATCAGGTTTGGTCGAGCTGCGAGACAAATTCAATAAAATGTTATTATATATCACCAAATCACAACATGATTCACCATACAATATTACTGAGAAACCCACAACAAGCAAGCGTTGGTCAATATTAAAAGAAACAACACTGTTTAACAGGAAGAAACCTCTAGAAAACCAGACTCAATGTGGGTAGCCATCTGCCTCGACAGGTTGGGGTGGATGATGGATTTCATTTTTTATGTGCAGGCCTCACTTTTTCTGTTTTATTTATCGTTCATTTTCCTAAAATTAAAAAAGATAATTTCATGAGGTGGGAAAAAACAAATTTTGAGTACATTTAAAACCCAAGAAAAGCACATTTATCTGGCTTAATAAAGATTTTTTTACCATTAGGTGGTGAAGTGAGAGTGAGGCAGTTGGATTGGCTCCAGCATTCCCTTTGTACAGGTAACACACCAACATTTCCAAGACCTGCTACGGCATAAAATCTAGAACTACATTTTAGATTTTACATTAATCTAAAATGTAGTTTTAGATTACATTTAGATTAATTAGTAAAATTATTTACTAATTAAATGTTATGTTAAGTTATGGTAGTGCATTTTGCCACAATCCAGAAAACTGGCCAACACACAAAATATATTCATTGTGTTTTCACAATGAAGTTGTGTTTTCAAAGATTCAATGTACCTACCAAATTCAAGACATGCAGGTGAAATGTACCATGACAACAACTCTGCTCATTTGTTTATGTGAAATAAAAAGTAGAGCCTGATGCCAATGCTATTTTTAGTAACCTCAATAGCTACAGTTACAAGCAAACATCCAATTTCTGCTTGGCTGTGTAAATGAATCAACCAACCTCTCACCACTGAACATATTTATGAAGTTTTTGGTGTTGTTCAGACTTATTATGGTATTAGGTATTAACATCTATCCTAAGATCACAAATGAACTGCTCTAAGTCCTTTTGTTCACACCTGGCACTAAAATGTGCCTTCAATGTTTCTCCTTGTGACCTGAACTCATTTCCCTGCTCTATATGCAAATACACACATAGGTTACATCATTTCCGTC
>NC_061499.1:0-8307 GCF_022539355.2 Hippoglossus stenolepis
GGAGGTAGGAGGACAGACAGGGGCAGGCAGAGGACAGACAGGGGCAGGTAGAGGACAGACAGGGCAGGCAGAGGACAGACAGGGGGCAGGTAGAGGACAGACAGGGGCAGGTAGACGACAGACAGGGGACAGGTAGAGGACAGACAGGGGGCAGATAGAGGACAGACAGGGGGCAGGTAGAGGACAGACAGGGGCAGGTAGAGGACAGACAGGGGGCAGATAGAGGACAGGAGACACACAGACAAATACACAAACACAGACACACAGACAGACAGACACACACACACACACACACACAAACACACAAACAAAGACACACAAACACAGAGACACACACAGACACACAAACACACAAACACACACACAATAATAAAATCTCTATCTCTGCTATTAAAATGTTTCCATGCATCACAACTATTAAACAGTCATGTGGAGCCTCGCCTTCGTAGAAGAACACAGGTTACATAAATGTTCTGCTCTAAACTTAAACACATACGATCATATTAAAGGTCAACAACAAATCATCACTTTTAATTACTGGGTTCAATCTCAAAATGTCACAGGACAAGTTTCATCTGACTTAACGACGCTGAGTAAGCATCCACACACTTAGCGTCCATTACGTGAAAGGGAGGGACGTCTCTGGCTCTGACATCATCATGATCGTCATTCATTCGTTGTTCCCGCTGCATCTTGGTATATATACAGGGTGAAGAGACGGTGACAGAAAGGACAAGGACACAGTCAAAGAAGAAGAAGAAGAAGAAGAGACAGACAACGAGAGAGAGCTACTGCAACTGTCGAGGAAACATCGTCACTTCACTTCAAAATCTGAGTGAGTATTTCACTTATGATTCAGTGTTTTTTGTGATTTCATTTCATTTTAAATGTTTATTTAGCTTTTATATGTAATATGTGCATATGACCATGTTCCTGTCATCATCTCTGTTACTGTGGGTTTTGGGTTTGATTAAATGTCTCATAAACCCACAGCACCAGTCACAGCTGGAAATGTGTCCGACAGCTTTTATAGAGTGAAATCATTTCAAATGAACATGATCCGATGTAGTTCAAGAGAAGTAGAGAGGTTTTTAGTCAAATGAACTGTATATGAGACTTTCATGCTGACAATATTTATTGTTCTAACAATATTCATGAAGATATTAACAGTCTCCTTTCAACTACTTCATTTTCTTACAGATGATGGTCAGATTCAGTTTTGGAAAAGAAAGCGGAGGAGAACAGAGAGCATTCAAAATGATCGCCAAGACTTTGGTCTTTGTTGTAATACTGATTGGTAAGTAATGATTTCTATGTATTTAAGTTGGAAACTATGAACTCTGAATTATATGAATGAATTCTGATCATACTCTTAAATGGAAACAGCATCCACCAGCCCGACAGCAGAAGGAAGCCTGAAACTCAGGTGTCCCAGAAGTGTAAATCCAAGTGCCCCGACATCCACCACAGCTGGTCCCACAGCTGGTCCAACAACTGGTCCCACAGCTGGTCCCACAGCTGGTCCAACAACTGGTCCAACAACTGGTCCAACAACTGGTCCCACAGCTGGTCCCAATTCCCACAGCTCGTCCAACAACTGGTCCCACAGCTGGTCCAACAACTGGTCCAACAACTGGTCCCACAGCTGGTCCAACAACTGGTCCAACAGCTGGTCCACAGCTGGTCCCACAGCTGGTCAACAGCTGGTCAACAAACACCCCAACAACAGGAAACCCAGTCGCGGGGCCGCAGGCCAAATCTCAATATATTATTGCTTAAAGCAGCAGCAGCGGCACAGCAGCAGCAGTAGCAGCAACAGCAGCAGCTACAGCAGCAGCGGCTGGAGCAGCCTCTTCAGGACGAGATGCTGAAGATGCAGTAGCAGCTGCAGTAGCCGCTGTCACTGCTGCATTAAATGCAGCTGCAGCTTCTGAAGGACCACTAAATGGAATACCACCTGCTTTTGCTGCTAGAGAAGCAGCAAAAGCAGCTGAAAAGGCAAAATTAGCATTAAATGCAGCGCTAAAAGCAGCTTCATCAGCCCCAGCATCAAGAGCAGAAATGTTAAAAAAAATAGTAGAGGCTTCAGCAAATATATCAGCTGCAGCAGATAAGGTGGCTGAAGCTGCAGCTGCAGCTGCCTCTTCAACAACAGCAGAATCAGCAAAGTTAGTTGCAGCAGCTGCAACAGATGCAGCAGAAGCTGCATCAAGAGCTCTAGCTGCATTGCAGGTAGCATTATCAGGGAACAAATATGCAACATCCGGAAACAACACAAACTCACCATTTGTGCAAGCATCAATTTTAGCAGCAGAAAAAGCAGCAGAATTGGCTGCAGCAACAGCAATGAAAGCAAAACAAGCAGCTGAAGCTGCGGCAGATGCAGCAACAGCAACATCTGGAACTGCATCAATCAATAAGGCAAGAGAAGCAGCTGAAAAAGCTAGGGAAGCATCACTGATTGCAAAGGCCGCTGCAAAATCAGGAGAAACAGCAACATCTGCTGCTGCTGCCGCAGCAGCCATTTCTGCTGCAGCTCCACTAATTCCCACAACTACAGCCCCAACAACAATGATGACAACTACAGTATTATCTACTGCTACACCTACAACTACAACAATACCTTCAAGTGCATCACTACCACTAGCAACATTCACAACAGCGTCCACATCAGGAGCAACAACTATACAGCCAACAACACAGGGAGCAACAACAACAGCATTAACAACAGCATCGCCCATAACATTGTCACCAAGAGTAACAGCAACAGTGAAAGCAGTATCCGTGGCTGCAGCAGCAGCAGCTACTGCAGCAGCAGCAGGAGGAGCCACTTCTGCAGCGGCTGGAGCCACAACAAGCCCAGTTGCAGCAAAAGCCATAGAAGCTGCACAAGATGCAGCCAGAGCTGCCATGTTACTGGCAAAAGGACAACAATCCCCAGCAGCAGCAGCATTTACAGCAATTAGAGCTGCTAATGCTGCCAAAGAAGCAGCATCAGCAGCAAGTGTTGAGGCAGCAGCAGCACCAGCAACAAAGAGACAATCACTCGCAAGACTAGCAAATGCATCATCGATAGCTGCAAAGGCTGCTGAAGAAGCAGCAACAGCAGCAATACTGGCAGCCGTTGGTAGCACAACAGCTATTGACCAAGTTGCACAAGCTGAAAAAACAGTGGCTGAAAAAGCAATAATAGTTGCAGGAATATTGAAAGAAGAATCATCATCCGTGAGTGGACCCACAGCAGCAGCCACACGTTTATCCTTATCAGCAGCGCAAGCAGTGGCAGCAATGACAGAAGCAACAGCACTGATTGCATCTACAGCAAGAGGGGACTTGGTAGTAGCAGCAAATGCAGCAGCAAAAAGCTCAGCAGCAGCAGCAAGGGCAGCAGTGGGGGCACTCCCAATTAAAGTCGTGGGTGCAGCCACAGGGCAACCATCAAATAGTCAAACAACACCAGCAGTGGCAGGAGCCCCATCAACAGCACCCACAGAAAAACTAACTGCAGCAATAATAGCGTCCACCTCAGCAGCAGCAGCAGCAACTGCAGTGGCAGCCTCAACAGCAGCAGCCAGTGGAGCAACAACCAAAGAATTAGAAGCTGCGATAAACCACGCACAAGCAGCAGCTCGAGCTGCCACCTTAGCAGCAGATGGAACAGCATCATTATCCCTGGCAGTAACAGCAGCCAAAGACGCTGCAGAAGCAGCAGAAGCAGTAGCATTAGCAGCAATTCAAGCAGCAGCAAAAGCACCAGCATCAATTGCAGATGTAATGGCAAATATAGCCAAGGAAGCATCAAAAGCTGCAATGGCAGCAAAGGCAGCAGCAACAGCAGCAAAAGCAGCCAATGAGGCAGCTTCAGAAGCAGCATCTCAAAAGGCATTGATGGCAACAGCAGAAGCTGCAAAAGCAGTGAGAGATTCATCAAATGATGCATTGGCGACATTATCAGCAATCCCAGCAGCAACAGCAGCACAAATGACAGAAGAAGCACGTTCAGCAATGGCAACAGCAAAAACAGTGGCAGTCATCGCAGCAGCAACAGCATTGTCAGTAGAATCAGTAGTAAAGGCAGCAACAGCAAACAACTCTGAAATAATGACATCAAGTACAAATGCAGCAGCAAGAAGTGCAACAGCAGCAGCAGGCGTTCAGCTTTCAACGGTATCAGGGACAAATGTAACACCATCTACAGCAAGCCCCTCACCAGGCAGCAGTGCAGCACCAACCTTGGCAAGCACAACCAAGGCAACAACAACAACAGCAGCAGCAGCACCAGCAGCAGCACCTGCAGCAGTTAAAGCCAAGGAAACCGCAGTAGTGGCATCAACAGCAGCAGCAGCGGCTGCGGCTGCAGCTGCCTCAGCAGCTGCTGCAGCTTCTGGACCAGCAGCATCCACAGCAGCCATGAATGCAGCAAAAGCTGCAAAACTAGCAGCAAATGCTGCTGCATTAGTTGCAGCAGGGGCAGCACCAGTGGAAACAGCAGCTGCGGCAGCAAGAAAAGCGGCTGATGCAGCAGATGTGGCAGCACAAGCAGCAGTAGACGCAGCATTAAAAAAAGGAACAGCAGGACAAACGCAACAAGCAGCGAAGATAGCAGCATCAGCAATTAAGTCAGCAAATGCAGCAAAAACTGCAGCAGCAGCAGCAACGTCGGCAGCAGCTCCAAACGCAGGTCCAGCAACAATCTCAGAAACTGTTAAAGCTGCCAAATCAGTGGCCACAGCATCAAAAGAAGCAGCAAAACAACTGCAGGACGTTTTATCACAGGCCACAGGGTCGACAGCAGCAGAGAAAGCAGCAATAGCAGGGGCACAGGCAGTGGCAGAGATGGCACAGGCAACAGCAACAGTAGCCACAACAGCAGCGGAAGCAGCAGTAGACGCAGCATCAGCAACAAGCGCAGCAGCACTCACAGCAATAATGACATCAACAGCACAAGGGGCGGTGACATCGGCCTCAGCCGCAGCAACAGCAGCAGAGGCCCTCGCTGACCAAGCTAACGCAGCAGCAGCAGGTGGATCTGGACCTGGCAATGCAACTGGGTCTGGGTCTGGGTCTCCATCTGGGTCTGGATCTGGGTCTCCATCTGGGTCTGGGTCTGGGTCTGGATCTGGATCTGGATCTGGGTCTGGGTCTGGGTCTGGGTCTGGCTCTGAGTCTGGATCTGGGTCTGGGTCTGGGTCTGGGTCTGGGTCTGGATCAAATTCAGGAAGCAACACAACAGGAGCTGCGAGTTACAATAAAATCAGCCTGGTTTCTGTGGTCATCGCCGTCATCGCTGCTCTGCTTCTGTGAGGAGCAACATAACGCAGCTGCTGCCCTGAAGGACTGATATGTTCAATTGTAGAATATCAAGATGTATTTATTCTTTTATTTTATCTCCAATTTATCGTGTGTATATCTAAATTATGAACATTTTATATATGTCTTTGACAAGTCAGAAAAGTTGGATCAAAGGAAATGAGAAAGGGAACAATGATCAATATTTTAATAATCACTAATCAGTAATAGAGATATTTAACCCTTTAAATGGCTGTAAATTATAGTATTTATTATCCTATTTATTGTGAGCGTGGTTTGTACTGAATGAAACTGTTCTTATTCTATAGTTTATTGCAATTCATATTCATAATTGTGACTGTTTTTGATTATAAATAAAAACAGCTGCTCTTGATCTAATTCATGAAAGAATGTGATTATGTCTTCATCAATAAATGAACAATTACTGCATTTGGCTTTGATCATTGTTTTCTTTGCCGAGCACCTCAAGCCCATCGAGGTTCATCTGACTTTAGTATGTGTTGAAAAACATCTGGTGAAGTTTTGGGGCTTTTAAATAAAAAGTACAATGATTGTGGTTTAATAAACACAGTTTGTATATATAACATAAACATGACAAATTATTAAAGAGGAAGAAATGAATTAAAAACTGGTATTTCCTCTGTCTGAGTCGCTCCAGCTGTTCCTGACATGTTACATTCACAATAACACGAGGTCCCCCTCCTGGCTCTCAGGGGCCCCCTCTCATCTTGGGGCCCCTGGCCTGGCTCTGCATGAGATCAAAGTCAAAATCAACTTCAGCTCAACCAGTAACAACATTCACATGTTAGTGCCTCACTTTTAATCATCAAATACTGATCAAATAAAATGTAAAGTTAAAACCTTCCTTTTTGATAAAGCTTATAGTTAGAGCCGGTCCAGGTTTGTCTTAGACCTGCTCTTAGTTCTGCTGCTGTAGGTCTAGAAGGTCGGGGACACATGACACTCGGAGCTTCTCTTTCCAGCTTCTCCTTCCTCTTCTCCATCCTTATCTCATCAAAGAAATTCATATCTCATCACTACATGTTACTGACTTGACTTCTTCCCCGGAGTCCCATTGCCTTATCGACCACAGATCCAGATCGTGGATTAGGATCTGTGGATCGCGTATCAGAGATCGTGATGGTGGATCCAGTATGACGGATCCTGTATCGTGTTGGCATCTGATAATGGTGGTGGACCACGACCGAGGTGGCAGCTGGTGATGGATCCTAATGGCGGCAGTGGACAATGACTGTGGACTATAGTGGCATCCGATCTTGATGGTGGATCCTGATCTTGCTGGCTGCTGACCACAGACTGTGATTGAAGCAGGACAGCTCGATATATAATATTTCTCCTCAGATACTCGACCATTAATGACATTAATCCATCAATTCACTGACCTTCAGTTATGCTTCAAAATGTTTACCCTCATCAATGCTGCTAAAACCTTTATCTTGATGTTCTCCTTTACACGTGACATCTGTTCACTAGTGTCCGTCCTGGGAGACGGATCCTCACATGTGTCTCTGAGGTTTCTACCTTCTTTACCTGTTAAAGGTTTTAGTAGTTTGACTCTTGTTGAGGGTTAAGGACAGAGGACGTCTCACCTTGTTAAAGACCATGAGACAAACTGGGATTTGTGAATATGAGATATACTAATAAAACTTGATTGATTGATAAAGTCTTCCTAATGAATGAGCACTTTTACTTTTTAATACTTTTACTTGGAGTTAAGTATCGTCCACATTCTGGTTTTTATTATTTTTAATCAAGTGAATGAAGCGAGTGCTTTATCCACCACTGAGAACAATACGTACGTAATAAACTGGTAACTGGGTGTATAATCTATAATCTCTATGTATGACTATTAATAATAATTATCTCTGAAACACATTTTCCAAAGGTTCATCTCCGTCACATCTTTATTATCTGTCATCGTGTATAAACTGCAGCACATTCCTCTGAGCTGGTGAAATGAGGATTGTCTGATGTGAGGCGTGGTGCCACAGACACAACTCGTACTTGAAAAGAAAATACAATTAGTGCAATTAGCACATTCCAAGTGTGGGAGGTAGAGGACAGACAGGGGACAGGCAGAGGACAGACAGGGGGCAGGTAGAGGACAGACAGGGGGCAGGTAGAGGACAGACAGGGGGCAGGTAGAGGACAGACAGGGGACAGGCAGAGGACAGACAGGGGCAGGTAGAGGACAGACAGGGGGCAGATAGAGGACAGACAGGGCAGGTAGAGGACAGACAGGGCAGCAGGACAGACAGGGAGGTAGAGGACAGACAGGGGCAGGTAGAGGACAGACAGGGGCAGGTAGAGGACAGACAGGGGGCAGGTAGAGGACAGACAGGGGGCAGGTAGAGGACAGACAGGGGCAGGTACAGGACAGACAGGGGGAGGTAGAGGACAGACAGGGGGCAGGCAGAGGACAGACAGGGGGCAGGTAGAGGACAGACAGGGGGCAGGCAGAGGACAGACAGGGGGCAGGTAGAGGACAGACAGGGGCAGGTACAGGACAGACAGGGAGGTAGAGGACAGACAGGGGGCAGGCAGAGGACAGACAGGGGCAGGTAGAGGACAGACAGGGGCAGGCAGAGGACAGACAGGGGCAGGTAGAGGACAGACAGGGGCAGGTAGACGACAGACAGGGGCAGGTAGAGGACAGACAGGGGCAGGTAGAGGACAGACAGGGGCAGGTAGAGGACAGACAGGGGGCAGGTACAGACAGACAGGAGGTAGAGGACAGACAGGGGGCAGGCAGAGGACAGACAGGGGGCAGGTAGAGGACAGACAGGGGGCAGGCAGAGGACAGACAGGGGCAGGTAGAGGACAGACAGGGGCAGGTAGACGACAGACAGGGGACAGGTAGAGGACAGACAGGGGGCAGATAGAGGACAGACAGGGGCAGGTAGAGGACAGACAGGGGGCAGGTAGGGACAGACAGGGGCAGGTAGAGGACAGACAGGGGCAGGTACAGGACAGACA
>NC_061499.1:8407-34289 GCF_022539355.2 Hippoglossus stenolepis
TAACAAAACATTTAAACATTGATATGTTCAGTTAATCACTGCCATCAGTAGAATAAAACATTTTCTATTATAAAAACATAAATCAATGGAGTTCGTGTGAGGTCTTTGTGGTCGCGCTGCTGTTACAGAACAAAGCTCAGTGGTTCCTCAGTCGAACCGCGTGGAGAGAACCAGCGTCACCTGAGTTCCGTCCGGCCCGATCCCGTCCAGAGCGCCGGTCGTGCTGTACAGGAAGCGGATGATCTTCAGGAAGTTTTCATCACCGATGCTCCAGGAGCCGTCGACCAGGAAGACCAGGTCGGCTTTGGCTGCTTTGCAGACTGGAGAGAGAGAGAGAGAGAGAGAGAGAGAGAGAGAGAGAGAGAGAGAGAGAGAGAGAGAGAGAGAGAGAGAGAGAGATTTTGACGTTTGACACGTCATCAATAAAACAAACTCTTGATTGATTCGAGGCTTCGAACTGTGGACGACTTCCTCTTCTCACATCGGAGGCTGGTGACGATCTGTAGGTTTTATGTGTTTAACACCGAATACACTACATACACTAGCTAAAACAAGAACATGAAATCAGCTCTTACCTTCTTTAGCCGGGGGGATTGTGGGTAGCGCGGTGGTGGTGGGGGGCTTGGTCGGCGCCGGAGTCGGGACGGGTACTAAAAACACAAGAAACACACACATACACAAAAAAACCTGCAATTAGTTAAATAATTAAATAATAAAACCGTTCTATATGAGCCTGAAATTAAAAATTTAAGACTCAGACCACACAGATCAAAGACAGATCAAAGACAGATCAAAGACAGATCAAACACAGGATGTTTAAAATCACCACGTTCAGATCTGTCACCTCAGTCCCTGTATCATTTAGTCGTCTGCTGTCGACATCAAACTGTCTTTCAACTCCTCACCTGTAACTCTGTGTCTTCATACGTGTGTGTGTGTGTGTGTGTGTGTGTGTGTGTGTGTGTGTGTGTGTGTGTGTGTGTGTGTGTGTGTGTGTGTGTGTGTGTGTGTGTGTGTGTGTGTGTGTGTACATACGTGTCTTCTCCACAGCAGTGACTGCCGGTCCTTCGCTGGCGTCCTGCAGCTGAGCGTACACGCTGATCTTATACTGCGTGTTGGGCTTCAGGTTGTTGAAACAGTGTCGACTGGCTCCCCCGCTCAGCTTGGTCTCCTGCTTCTGTCCGTCTGCACAAACACAAACATCCTGGTTACGTCTGATCTGGTTCCTCAGGGGAAACTAACTTGTTCCATAGTTTCTCTGGATCTGGTTAGTTCTCTCTGACTCGTGAACAACACAAAGGTTTGAGTGTCGCTCAGTTCTGATCAGTTCCTATTTAAAAGATGAACTGTGGAGCGGTTCTTTACTAGCTATATTAAGTTCACTGACTCTGATGTTGTTAATTCTCATTTGATGTTTTCTGTTGTTTGCTTTTCTCTTTCAGAATAAAAAGTTTGAACAGATTTTATAAGTGTGGATTTCTCTGAACTGCATCTGGTTTTCCTCGTGTTGATCGTCCGCACCACAAACACAACATCACATCGTTCTCTCTCCCTGGTGATTATCAACCAGCTCCGAGAACATAAACCCTCATTTAGGTCCATTGTGTTGAGATCCACTAGCTGGGAGGACGCCGCCGTGAGACGTGTCTGTTCGGTGACGTGTGGACGCTGGCGGCCTGAACCTGGTGAATAACAGTTACCTTCCTGTTGGCTGGAGGACGGCTGCATTAAACGTGTCTCTCGCCTGTGAGCTGCTGACGTGTGCAGTCGAACCGAGGGTTTGACGCTTGGTGTTTTTTGAAGGTGACTTTGCTGCAGCAGTTAGAAGTTTGTTAAAGTTCAACAGAGGCTGAGAAACAAATAATCACTGAGAAACAATTAAAATCTGACATTTTTACACGTGACTTTACATTGTCTTATTTGCATGTCTTGTGTTTTTTAGCATTTATCTTCATTTTGAGTTTATATTACATTTTATTTTTGTTTGTATTTAAACGTCTTGTTGTTAATGTGACTTATAAAGCAGTTTGTAACTCTGTTTTTAACAGTGATTATACACATTAACTTATTATAATTAATTCCTTCTGAAATACAAAGAGATATTAGATATAGTTCATCTATTTCTATTTTTCTCTTCCTTTGAACTGACACACAAGCTGTGATGACTGTGATTTCTTGTCAGACGTGATGTCGAACCTTTGTGTGTGTCTGTCTTTGTGTGTGTCTGTCTTTGTGTGTGTCTGTCGTTGTGTGTGTCTGTCGTTGTGTCACCTCACACGGTGGATGTGAACGTGGGCCGAGCACAGAGCGGCTCAGTGTGTGATTGCACAGTTAAACCTTTAAGACCGCTCAGCGCCTCTGTGATGGGAGACAACGATAACTCTGTCACAGCGAGCTGCTTGAGCATTCAGCCGACTGGACACTTTCCCTGCGCCGCATACTGAAACTCCCACTAATGAAAGCATGTGACTGCTGCTGCCGCAAACCTGCAGAGACGCAGCGTAGGAGCCTGATGGAGAATTACAGCTTTAACACGAGTGATGCACGGCCACGTTAAACGACCTTGTCAGGCTCCGCCGAGAATCCAGCAGATAATCCAGAGGCCCCCCCCCCACCTAAACATCTTCATCATCTCAGAGGGATATTTGTTGTTCAGCTGCAGCACAGAGTGTAAATACAGAATCCAGGAATATCTATCTCAACGATGATAAACGTTTGGAACACTTTCATTGATTCCTCAGACACAGTGTGTAACCTGGTGCAGGTCACACACACACACACACACACACACACACACACACACACACACACACACACACACACACACACACACACACACACACACACACACACACACACACACACACACACACACACTGTCCCACACACCGTGAGGACCTCAGCAACACCACATGTCCACCAACGAGGGCAAACAAGACATTTGTTTGGGATATTTTATCCACTTTTGCTGTTTTACAAGTGGGAAACTTTGGGCTCACATCTGTTTTGGGCCAGATGTGCCGAGTGCCTGAAGGGGCCCACATCTGTAAGTGGAGACATGTCCTCCATCTGTATTATTTATTAGTCTTATTTAAGACTAGACGCATCCAAAGAGTTTTATACTGCTTCGTTTCTTTGTGAATGATGTCACGTAAACAGCCGAATGAAACATTTTCTAAGTGTCCACGTGTTGTTGGTCAGACGTCAGCTCCCTCTGGACTCACAGGACTCACACGAGGTTCACAGTGTAAATTAAAACACTGTCTTTTATTTATCATAAAGTAAAATCAGATACGTGATGAGTAAACCTGTGTGGTGTGACGAACCCGTGGCTGTACTCACTGAGGAGGGACTCGATCACCACCCTGTAGGCGTTGGCGTGTCGGTGCGGCTGCCACTGGGCGCACAAACCCGTCATCCTCACCTGGTACGCACTCAGGCTGGTCACCCCCAGGTAGACTGCACAGAGAGAGAGACAGTTTCTTTACTTCACTCAGAAACATCAGCGTATTTCCAGACTCTTATTGTTACCACTGAAACACAAATAGTGCAGATGTAAAAACTCTGGTCTTGTTCAGGACTAAAAATACCGAGTACGAGGCTGAAAGTTTTCTTCTCTACACACTGTTGTTGTCGTAAAGCTGCACAGAATCACATCGGAGAAACCACACGCCAGATTCAAAACGTCTGGTCGGGCGCAGACGAGTTATTTACAGACGGGGAGAGAAGTATAGCTGCAGACACACACACACACACACACACACACACACACACACACACAGTATTTATGTGTGTACTTTATGCACTTTTCCAGTCGGCGTTTGAAAGCCTCACTTATTCTGAGTTCATGGACATTATCGTGTTTCTGTGGTGATGATGGCCTCGTTCATCACGTTAGAGTTTCACTCCGACCAAACGTTTTCCAGTCGTCGGCTCCAGACAAATGCAAAGTGTTTTTCTGGACAATGTTTATGTGCAGATGGTAGTGGGCAGGATATCAGGTCAGTGCTGGGCTCATGGGTTCATGTCAGAATCATCTGCTGCAGAGCCCACAGGAGCTCACGGCCCCCTGGTGGCTGTTTATAAGGAGCCCGACACACAGGAGAGACTGAGGCTCGATCCCAGGACGAGCTGCAGGAGGAGGACGGATGAGGTTCACTGCTTCTGCTGCCAAATTGATTAAGATCCACAGAAGTGGTGGAAAACAGAGGGATGGATGGAGGGATGAAACTCTCCTTCTCTCTCCATCTCCATCTCTCTCCTTCTCTCTCCTCCTTCATCTCCTTCTCCATCTCTCTCCTTCTCTCTCCTTTCTCTCTCTCTCCTCTCTCCATCCCTCTCCTCTCTCCTTCTCTCTCCATCACTCTCCTTCTCTCTCCTTCTCTCTCCTTCTCTCTCCTTCTCTCTCCATCACTCTCCTTCTCTCTCCTTCTCTCTCAATCTCTGTCCTTCTCTCTCCTTCTCTCTCCATCTCTCTCCTTCTCTCTCCTTCTCTCATCTCTGTCCTTCTCTCTCCTTCTCTCTCCATCTCTCTCCTTCTCTCTCCTCTCTCCATCACTCTCCTTCTCCTCTCTCTCCTTCTCCTTCTCTCTCCTTCTCTCTCCTTCTCTCTCCATCACCTTCCTTCTCTCTCCTTCTCTCTCTCTCTCTCCTTCTCTCTCCTTCTCCATCTCTCTCCATCTCTCTCCATCTCTCTCAATCTCTGTCCTTCTTCTCTCTCCTTCTCCATCTCTCTCCTTCTCCTTCTCTCTCCTTCTCTCTCCTTCTCTCTCCATCTCTCTCCTTCTCTCTCCATCTCTCTCCATCTCTCCTTCTCTCTGCATCGGTCCCACGTCCTGGGACGTGATTCAGAGAATGGATCAAGGTACTGACGTCCGCAGGTGTCGGCCTGCATCTCTGATTAGGTTAGAGGAGATCGTTTGAAAGAGGCGGGATTGATGAAGAGGACAGACAACGAGGACCAGGAGGAGAAAAGGTCAAACTCACAATGAAGGTCACAACAAAATGATCCGAGAGAAGTTAAGTTAGAGTTTGAATTCATTTCATGATGATGTAACTTATACAAAAGTCAAATGTTGTTGCAGAAGAGGGCCCCACAAATCGCAGCTGTAATATTGACCTCAATCAATCGTTCGGGGAAGATTTGAATCATTTCACTTGGTCAGTTCCAACAATGGGACGGACCACCTGAAAGATAACTCCTCTGGTTACTGGGCGTCACCGCAGCAGGGACATAAAAACTAAGAATACAATATTTTCATCAGTAGATATTGATGCTCAAAGAGATAACATATGCATTTGTAAAACAATGTATGTAAATAAGTTAAATATCACATGAATGTGTCGGCATCGAACTCACGGGTCTTGGCCTTCCCTGACAGAGCGTCACTGGACCCTGTGGTGTACGAGGCGATGACCTTCACGCTGTACTCCGTCCCACTCAGCAGGTTGACGATCAGCATCGTGTTCACGTCCTCGCCCACGAACGTCTCCAGGGCCGGCCCGGGGGCTGCAGGGGGGAGGGGGGCATTGGGAGGGAGACGTGCATTATGGGTATTGAGCGAGATTGATTCAGTTTTTTTTGGTGCCGCGGTCGTGTTTCACTCAACAGCTGATGACCTGAGGGAGTCGGGTCAAAGGTCACCGATCAGAGTGTGTGTGTGTGTGTGTGTGTGTGTGTGTGTGTGTGTGTGTGTGTGTGTGTGTGTGTGTGTGTGTGTGTTACCAGATAGCGGCTGGTAGACGACTCTGTAGCCCATGGTGGGCGAAGGTGGGACGTCCCAGCTGATCCTGAAGCGGTTGTACCACTCCTCTGACACTCGCAGGTTCCTCGGGGCTGAAAGAGGAACTGATCACAGAAGATTTTACGAGGTTATTAAACTGAATTTAAAAAATATATTTTCCATCAGTTTCCATAGTTTTCTGTGAAAGAAAGAAAATAATGAAGCGTGTGGTGTTTTTTTTTAAGAATTAATTTGTCAGAACCCTGTGGTGATGTTTTATCAGCCGCTGTGTAAGAAGTGGATTTGAGGAGCGACGGGGGTCTGGACTCGAACCCGTGACGGGAAGAGAGAAGATGAAAAGCAAGACGAGAGGGAGAAACCGGAGCGACAGAAATATGATTAAACAAAAAAGAGAAGAAGTCAGAAGAGGTTAGAAGGAAAGAAACGATAGAGGAGAAGTGGAGGAGGAAAGAGAAAAGATAAAAAAGTAAACAATAAAATACAGCACAGTCATAAAGCAAATCAAATTGAATCAGATAAAAAATATCTATGTACCCGAGAAGAGGACTGGGTGTAATTTCCTGCATGTCAGAATGATTAAAAAGTGCTTTTATAATGGAAACTGTCATCACACAGAGAAGAGGAGGAGGGAGAGGAGGGGGAGGAGGAGGAGGAGGGGAGGGGGAGGAGGAAGAGGAGGAAGAGGAGGGAGAGGGGGAGAGGAGGGAGAGGAGGAAGAGGAGGGAGAGGAGGGAGAGGAGGAAGAGGAGGAAGAGGAGGGAGAGGGGGAGAGGGAGGAGAGGAGGAAGAGGAGGGAGAGGAGGAAGAGGAGGAAGAGGAGGGAGAGGAGGAGGGAGAGGAGGGAGAGGAGGAGAGGAGGCGGAGGAGGGGAGGAGGAGGGAGAGGAGGGAGAGGAGGGAGAGGAGGAAGAGGAGGGAGAGGAGGAGGAGGAGGAGGAGGGAGAGGAGGAAGAGGAGGGAGAGGAGGAAGAGGAGGAAGAGGAGGAGGGAGAGGAGGGAGAGGAGGCGGAGGAGGGGAGGAGGGGGAGCAGGAGGGAGAGGAGGAGGGAGAGGAGGAAGAGGAGGGAGAGGAGGAGGGAGAGGAGGAAGAGGAGGGAGAGGAGGAGGAGGAGGGAGAGGAGGGAGAGGAGGGGGAGGAGGAAGAGGAGGGAGAGGAGGGAGGAGGAGGGAGAGGGAGGGGAGAGGAGGGAGAGGAGGAGGGAGAGGAGGGAGAGGAGGAGAGGAGGGGGAGAGGAGAGGGAGGAGAGGGGAGGAGGGAGGAGGAGGGAGAGGAGGGAGAGGAGGAGGGAGAGGAGGGAGAGGAGGAGGAGGAGGAGGAGGGAGAGGAGGGGGAGGAGAGGAGGAAGAGGAGGGAGAGGAGGGAGAGGAGGAAGAGGAGGGAGAGGAGGAGGAGAGGAGGGAGAGGGAGGGAGAGGAGGCGGAGAGGGGAGGAGGAGGGAGAGGAGGAGGGAGGAGGGAGAGGAGGAAGAGGAGGGAGAGGAGGAGGAGGAGGAGGAGGGAGAGGAGGAAGAGGAGGGAGAGGAGGAAGAGGAGGAAGAGGAGGAGGGAGAGGAGGGAGAGGAGGGAGAGGAGGCGGAGGAGGGGAGGAGGGGAGCAGGAGGGAGAGGAGGAGGAGAGGAGGGAGAGGAGGGAGAGGAGGAGGAGGGAGAGGAGGAGGGAGAGGAGGAAGAGGAGGGGAGAGGAGGAGGAGGAGGGAGAGGAGGAGAGGAGGGGGAGGAGGAAGAGGAGGGAGAGGAGGGAGAGGAGGGAGAGGAGGAGGAGAGGAGGGAGAGGAGGGAGAGGAGGAGGGAGAGGAGGGAGAGGAGGCAGAGGAGGGGAGGAGGGAGAGGAGGAGGGAGGGAGAGGAGGGAGAGGAGGAGGGAGAGGAGGGAGAGGAGGAGGGGAGGGAGAGGAGGGAGAGGAGGAGAGGAGGGAGAGGAGGGGAGGGAGGAAGAGAGGGGGACACTGGAGGAGGAGATGAGAGGATAGGAGGGGAGGAAGAGGAGGGAGAGGAGGAGAGGAGGAGGGAGAGGAGGGAGAGGAGGCAGAGGAGGGAGAGGAGGGGGAGGAGGGAGAGGAGGAGAGGAGGAGGGAGAGGAGGGAGAGGAGGCAGAGGAGGGGGAGGAGGGAGAGGAGGAGGGAGGAGAGGAGGGAGAGGAGGAAGAGGAGGGAGAGGGGAGAGGAGGAAGAGGAGGAAGAGGAGGGGGAGGAGGGAGAGGAGGAGGGGAGGGAGAGGAGGGAGAGGAGGAAGAGGAGGGAGAGGGGGAGAGGAGGAAGAGGAGGAAGAGGAGGCAGAGGAGGGGAGGAGGGAGAGGAGGAGGAGAGGGAGAGGAGGGAGGGAGAGGAGGGGGAGGGAGAGGAGGAGGGGGAGGGAGAGGAGGGAGAGGAGGAAGAGGAGGAGGGAGAGGAGGGGGAGGAGGGAGAGGAGGGAGAGGAGGGAGAGGAGGAGGGAGAGGGAGAGAGGAGGAGAGGAGGGAGAGGAGGGAGAGGAGGGAGAGGGGAGAGGAGGAGGAGGAGGAGGAGGAGGGAGAGGAGGAGAGAGGAGGGAGAGGAGGGAGAGGAGGAAGAGGAGGGAGAGGAGGGAGAGGAGGGAGAGGAGGAAGAGCAGGGAGAGGAGGGAGAGGAGGAAGAGGAGGGAGAGGAGGAAGAGGAGGGAGAGGGAAGAGGAGGAAGAGGAGGGGAGGGAGAGGAGGAGAGGAGGGAGAGGAGGAGGAGGGAGAGGAGGGAGAGGAGAGAGGAGGAGGGGGAGAGGAGGGAGGAGGGAGAGGGGAGAGAGGAAGAGGAGGGAGGGGAGGAGGAGGGAGAGGAGGAGGAGGAGGGGGAGGAGGAGGAGGAGGGAGAGGAGGGGGAGGGAGAGGAGGAAGAGGAGGGAGAGGAGGCAGGGGAGGGAGAGGAGGGGAGGAGGAGGGAGGAGGGGGAGGAGGAAGAGGAGGGGGGGAGAGGAGGAGGAGGAGGGGGAGGGAGGAGGGGAGGAGGAGGAGGGGGAGGAGGAGGAGGAGGGAGAGGAGGGGAGGGAGAGGAGGGAGAGGAGGGAGAGGAGGAGGGAGAGGAGGGAGAGGAGGGAGAGGAGAGGAGGGAGAGGAGGGAGAGGAGGGAGAGGAGGGGAGGGAGAGGAGGGAGAGGAGGGAGAGGAGGGAGAGGAGGGAGAGGAGGGGGAGGGAGAGGAGGAAGAGGAGGGAGAGGAGGAGGGAGAGGAGGAGGAGGAGGAGGGAGAGGAGGGGGAGGGAGAGGAGGGAGAGGAGGAAGAGGAGGGAGAGGAGGGAGAGGAGGGAGAGGAGGAGGGAGAGGAGGGAGAGGAGGGAAGAGGAGGGAGAGGAGGGAGAGGAGGAGAGGAGGGAGAGGAGGAAGAGGAGGGGGAGGAGGAGAGGAGGAGGGGAGGGAGAGAGGGGGAGGGAGGAAGAGGAGGGAGAGGAGGGAGAGGAGGGAGAGGAGGAGGGAGAGGAGGAGGAGGAAGAGGAGGGAGAGGAGGGAGAGGAGGGAGAGGAGGAAGAGGAGGGAGAGGAGGGAGAGGAGGGGGAGGAGGGAGAGGAGGAGGAGGGAGAGGAGGGGAGGAGGGAGAGGAGGGGAAGAGGAGGAGGAGAGGAGAGGAGGGGAGGAAGAGGAGGGAGAGGAGGGGGAGGAGGAGGAGGAGGAGGAAGAGGAGGGAGAGGAGGGAGAGGAGGAGGAAGAGGAGGAAGAGGAGGGAGAGGAGGAGGGAGAGGAGGGAGAGGAGGGAGAGGAGGGAGAGGAGGGAGAGGAGGAAGAGGAGGGAGAGGAGGGAGAGGAGGGAGAGGAGGGAGAGGAGGAGAGGAGGGAGAGGAGGGGGAGAGGAGGGAGAGGAGGGAGAGGAGGGAGGGGGAGAGGAGGGAGAGGAGGGAGAGGAGGGAGAGGAGGAGAGGAGGGAGAGGAGGGAGAGGAGGGAGAGGAGGAGAGGAGGGAGATAAAGAGGAAGAGTCACTTTTCACAATGAGAAGTTGAAACAGTCAGAAAGTTCAATCCAGAGGAAACGACTTTAGAAAACAGAACTAAAGAGAGGTTTGAACTTTTCTTTGAGGGACGGGAACCAAACGGTTTTCTCTGTTTTCTGTTGTTCAACCAACAACCAACCACAAAGTACAGAAACCAGTGGAGATAATTAAAACCCAGTTTGGAGACATCAGCCTCGTCGGAGGTCTGAACTCAGTCGATGAATTCACACGGGTCCAGTGAGGTCCCGATGTGTCGCTGGCGCCCTCTGGAGGCCAATCTGATCCGATCAGCGTGTCTCAGGTGTTTTGTACTTTCATGTTTCCTGATTCCAGTCGGATCCTCTCATCGCTCAGGGGATCAACCCTCTGATGATTGTGTCACATTATCTGGCTTCAGTTTGAGGCTGAAAACCCATCTTCCTCTCTGTGTTCGCCGCCGTGCCTCCCTCGGCGCTAACCTCATCCCTCATGGGTTCAAATCCCCAGATTACACCTGCTCCCTCCGTCACATGGTCTATCATCACTCCAGAGAAACCCAATCATCCCTTCTTCTCTGCCCGTGGCCTCTCCCTGGGCGATCATCTCGTCCCTCACTCGCTAACAGGAACCATTTGTCATCGCCGGGTGTCGGGGGGCCGCGGCGATTAAAAAGCCGAGGATGTCGTTAGCGTCTCTGAATGTTCGTAACGCGCAGCACGTTGGAGACATGATGGAGAGACGCATTCCTTGAATTTAGAGATTATCTGCTCGCCTGAAAAGAAAATGAAACAGGAGGAACGAACGCAGCCCACGTTTCTCTGTGTTCAGCTGCAGAAGGAAATCAATGCATCTGTCTCCTCCTCGGGAATCAGGTTCAAACTGAGAGAACCTGAAGAGTCGTCTTCACGGAGACTTAAAGCTCCAGTTGAAATCCTGTTCATGGAGTTTCTGTTTAAATATCACGTTACTGAGGGAGGGTCTTTGAAATGAAGAAGTGTCTTCCTCCTAATAATTCAGATGTTACATCGGATACTAAATGTTTTATTTCCCTTGAGGATGAAACATCTTTAACAATAGAATTAAATGGTAAAAACATTGAGTTTCACTGTCATTTGAAAATGTGTTTTTACATAGAGAATATATGAAGTTTTAATATAAACCAATTACCATAAGAATGTGGCCCCCTTGTTTCTCCAGGGTTTATACTTCCTGACAGCGGCAGCGTTTCGTTTCCACAGACGAGACGTCGAGACGGAGACGAGCAGGAAACACGATTTCTGTTCTGCAGAGTTTGTTTTTCAGAGTAATGAGTTTATCTCAAGACGCTGACGACGGGTGTGGGAGGGAATTTGTCTTATTCGTCTTAAGCTCATCCAAATATTCAGACTCCTTCATATTTCATATTTAAATGTGTTAAATTTCCACTTTGTCGTTCCAGGACATCGCTTCTCTTGTTTCAGTGACTCATCTGTTCTTCTCCTCTAGGTTTTCATGATCTCAGCTTGTATCATTAATTAACTCAACTTTTTAATTAACTAAAAAACCTTTAAATCTTTTCGTGTAAAATGCAAACATGAGGACAAGAGAGTTTCTAATTAAAGAAAATAACATGAAAATAAATGATTAATGATTGATGAGGGAATTTAAAACATAATATAAGGGGAACAGGACTGATGGGAAAAGTTGTGACTCCTCATAACAACTTGATTTCCACGTGTCAACATGATGCTGATGAAGAAGTGACTCACGTGTTCGTCCCATTCGAGCCGCTGCCGGGCCGTCTCCTTCTGGGTAAACCGGAGTGACGGCCACCTTGTACTCGGTGTCCGAGAGCAGAGGCTGCAGCACCAGGCTGCTCTGTCCGCTGGGCACCGTCCTCTGGAGGTCAAAGGTCAGGTCAAAGGTCAGGGTTTACATCAGCACAGGTGCAATAACAAGGAAGAGAAACGGAGACACAACCTGTTCTTCAAACACATCAGGGGTAAAAGTGTAAAACGTCTTATTCCTCCATCTTTGTTTCCACTGCACTGGGGTTTTACCTGTCAATCAAACATCTGGACGACTCTTTGATGTTAACATGCGTTTTCGTTTCTTATTTTCAGCCATGTTGAAAATACAACTCTGACTCTCTCTCCTTCTTTTGCTGGTTAATGATTAATAAAAGTTGTTTCTTTTTAATTGGCTGTAATCACTGAAATGAACGTCAGTGAGATGAGTCCGTGCTGAGGACAGATGTTGTAACAGCTGGACTCCGCACGCTGCAGCAGAACCACAGGCTGACGGCTTCACGGGGACGATCCTTTGTTTCCACATGTTTGTTTCTAGGTTTTCTCTGAGTTCCAGACGCGTGAAGCTCAGAACACAAACACGCTCCTGCAGATTCTTGACTTACAACTAAAAACAAAACAGTTTCTGCTCATGGAGGTGAAGATGAGTTTCAGCTGCTGCTCTGGTTCATTGTTTCCTTCTGTCAAAACCCAACGACTCGTCCGTCCAGGTGAGTTTCATCCAGAAGAAAAACTCATCTGCTTGTTTTCCTGCTTCTCTGTCTGGAATTATAATCGTTTATTAATTTTTATGATCATTTCTATTTCTCAGTGGAGTTTCAGTCTTTTTTTTGTTTGTATTCTCTGAACCCTTCGACTCGTCTTCTTCGATCCAACAGAATTATTTCTCAGAAACTTAAAAAAAGATAAAATCGATAGAATTTTCTATTTTAGGCTAAAACCATGTAAAGAAATGTAAGATGCCAAAGTGCATCGAGGTTGTTCTGCGTCGTGTTACTCAACATTAAGCATGAGGGGGCCACCAGGGGGCGATGGAGATGCTTTGTCTTCATTTTTGAGTAGCTGTCATGTCGTCCATCTTTATTTACAGAATCTACGTGAGCTCCGTTTGTGAGCGGGAGAAACTTTTATCTGACGTCTGAACGTCATTTATTACGTTAAAGGTTGAGTCGCACATGCAGACGAATGTTTTCATTCCTGTCTCCCCCCCGCTCTGTCTCCCCCCGCTCTGTCTCTCTGTCTCTCTGTCTCTCTGCCAGCTTGACATTCTGAGCATGTACAGTCTCGTCTGACTCCGTCCAAAAACCCTCCACTTCCTACAGAAAACACTGCGAGCCTTGACAAATCAATTTCAGCCCGGTCTGATGAAAAAGGCAGCAAGTCTCTAAACTGTCACTGAGCCAGGAAACACACACACACACACACACACACACACACACACACACACACACACACACACACACACACACACACACACACACACACACACACACACCTCTTTACTTCACCACTTTGTAAATGCAAACATGGTTTCATTACGTATTTATAGGATTCAGGAAGCCAATCTAGTTCTGACCGAGGTTCACACAGGTCCAGAATATTAAGTCTGGTTCACCTGAGCAAAGACAAACCGAGGAGCAGTCAGAGGAGACGGTGAGACAACACACAGTCCTGCAGCCGCTGGAAACTGAACCTAACTTTATTAAATAAAAGGAGAAACCCGCAGAGCATCAGATGCTCCTCCTGTGACGTCGTGTCAGTGACGATGTAAAGTTCAGGGCACGAGGAGCGGACGATGGTACGAGGCCTCGTTCAAAACCGCTGCAAACGCTAAACACCAGGTTTGAAGCGTGTGAACGCAGCTTCCAACAGAGAGACAATGTTCTATAAACTGTAAATAAAGATGGACGACATCTCCTGAAAACTGAAGCCAAAACGTCTCTATCGCACCTCCTCCTCCTCCTCCTCCTCCTCCTCCTCCATGTTAGCAGATGGGTCGTGGACCAAACTAAAAAAATCAAAGTCCACGTTAAATAAATGTTTGTAAAGATGTTTCTGTCATTTCAGGTCGTTCTTATCTCAGAGTTTCTGATCAGTTTGGTTTGAATCAGTTATTAATGATATAAAAACAGGCTGAGACGTGATGATTGACAGCTGACACTGACTCAGGATTCATATCAGGGAGGAAGTGAAGACGTGTGGAGACGTGTCGCTGATTGAAAGAGGAAAAAGAAGAAACACTTCAGTGTGTGAAGGAAAGTCAAACTTTCTAATCCTCCCTGGAGTGAGTTTCCTGCTGGAACAACATTCTGCTGCAGAGCAATAATCTCCTGAACTCTGTTTACACACGGGGGGATCGCACTTGATGCCCAGCAGCTCTGCTTTATTGAACGCTGAATGAGGCGGTGCAGGGAAATAACAGACTTTCCTCAGGACGCATGGCTGCACAGAGGAGTCTGCAGTCTGCACAGTCTGCACAGTCTGCTCAGTCTGCACAGAGGAGTCTGCACAGTCTGCACAGAGGGTCTGCACAGAGGAGTCTGCACAGTCTGCTCAGTCTGCTCAGTCTGCACAGAGGAGTCTGCACAGTCTGCTCAGTCTGCACAGTAAATGATTAATTAATAATTATCTTGTGTTTAAACCAGCTTCCTATATATCTGGTAATGTTTTTTACCTGTGCTTTATTACCGACAAAAAAATCTATGTAATAATAAATACAATATAAATAATAAATAAGGCTATATATGTATTTATATGTTTGACACTAGTGTGAACTTTATCTGCTGTCTGGTGCCACAACATGAAAACTGCAGTTTGAGCTAATTATTGTTCAAACTGTCAAGATGGCCGACCTCATTAATATAATATGTGACAACGATTCAGGTTCACAGCTCATTTAGTTTCCTGTTGATCATCATCACTGTGAAAAGAGACTCAAACACTCAACCCTCACAGCGTTTCCACGTGTTGCTGACGACAGGAGCAGCGTCCGGAGGCTCCGTGTTAAACACTGTCGGGTTCGAACAAAGAGACGTGGAACAGCTGATCCACACAAATCACTTCCAGGGATAAAAGCAGCGAGGGAAACAAGTCCCAGAGTGTTGTGATGATAACAATTCACTGCGTCTCATGAGAAGAGAAACTAAATCACTCCAATGACAAAGCTTCAGATAGAAACTACAATTTGAATTACGTCGTTTTTAAAAGAACGAAATGCTGGAGACACTCAGATTGTTCTTCTGTGGCTGGAATCAGAAGAGACGGAATCATTCACCTGAGCATCAGGTTATTCTGGAGGAGACTTCATGGCAGTAAATAAAGACTCCGGAGTGAAACTAGTTTCTGGAAGAGGAACCAGTACAGCCCCCCCCTGGGCAGAGAAGAATCTAAATGGTTGCCATTTGCCAAGCAGAGCCCACAGCTGTTCACACTATGATAACAGACCGTTTAACAAGCTGCTGCTGGAGCAGCTGCCGGCTCTTTGTCGTCAGGATGAGCCACCAGCAGCTGATCCCAGGTCCCACACCTGAGGCCACAGGCACAGAAATCAGTTCATTTAAGAAACATCAGAAAACCTAATGACTCCTGACCAAAGTTATACAGGAAGTTATACACAGTCATTGACATAATGCATTTCATAAACCTTAACTTAACCATCACGACAAAACTCTTACCCAAACACACACACACACACACACACACACACACACACACACACACACACACACACACACACACACACACACACACACACACACACAATCTGCAGGAAATCATTTTTTACTTCCACAGATTTGGAAACTGACATTAACAACATTCACTTCCTGATTCCAAAACTTTGCAGCAGCTTCACACAATCTTGACTTTAATTTTGAAATTTCATGCCATCATTATCGTGTTCATACAGAAACACACACACACAGAAACACACACACACACACACTAAGTCATAACTACATCAGTGTTTCTCTCTCTCTCTCTCTCTCTCTCTCTCTTCTCCCTCTCTCTCTCTCTCTCTCTCTCTCTCTCTTTCTCTCTTCTTTCCTCTCTCTCTCTCTCTCTCTCTCTCTCTCTCTCTCTCTCTCTCTCTCTCTCTCTCTCTCTGTCTCTCTCTCTCTCTCTCTCTCTCTCTCTCTCTCTCTCTCGGTTCATTAGTGAGAGGAACTATCATTCTCTCTCTCTCTCCGTCTCTCTCTCTTTGAAGATGTGCCACTGCTTCCATCATCGTTATCCTCTCGCTCGCTCTCTCTTCCCTCTCGACTCTGAAGACCTGCCATCAACAGCACAGTCTCTCTTCCTCCCTCCCTCCCTCCCTCCCTCTCTCTCTCTCTCTCCCTCCCTCTCTCTCTCTCTCCATGGGGGACTTTTAATCTGAAGCTCTGCCATCCTCTTCATCAATAATCTTCCTCAGTTGAAGACACTTCTGTTTATTCATTCCTCCCTTTGTTCCGTCCATCACTGCACAAACCCCTCGTCTACCTCCACAAGTCGTTCACAGTAACAGATCAGGACTTTTCATTGGCTCCAACACAACCAGCTGAACTAAACAACATCTCTCTGTTCAGAATAGAGATTGTAAATCGAGATAAGACAAGTGAAGCTGTTTAGAGGAAGAGAATTCAGCTCCTGAACCGTGAAGGATCCTGAAGGAGAAGCTGACTGAAGACCATGAAACATCTGAGTCCAGCTGAACGATTTAAAACGATTCTTAAGATAACGTGTTCACAAGGCGACAAAAGGAACTTCAATGATATACCCTATGAGGTCAGTGTGCCGTTGACCTTTGAAACGATTTGAATAAATCTCCTCAAGGCGTTCTTGAGATATCGTGTTTCACGAGAATGAAACGCACAACCCCGAAACATAAAGCCTCCGGCCACTAGGCGTCGCCACCACACAGGAAAAATCAAAAGCTGCTGGACTCGAGTCTCTTTAATCCAAAAGTCTGAAGTGAAGAAGTGATTTTCTCACCGTCTCCTCCGCCCGGTCGCCCTTGGCGCTGATGTAGCTGAGTCGATAATGTCGGACGTTCCTGGAGTCGAGCGGCTGCCAGGACACTCGCACACTGTAGGTGGTCTCTTCATCGATCCTCATGTTCCTCACCCCGAAACGAGGAGCTGAGGCAAAAACCACTCATTTCTATGAGGAGGAAGAAACGACCACGACACGACAAGCGCGAAGAAATATTTACCTGCTATGGTGGTGGTTGTCGTGGCGATGGTGGTTGTTCTCTCAACTGCAAATCAAACATTTAACATTTAATTCACCTCTAATCTCTGCTTCGGTGGATCTGGTTCACAAGAATAAAATAAAAACTTTAAATGAATGATGCCATTTAATTCACCGGTGGACTCGACCAGGATGACCTCGTCACTCTCGACCTCGTTTGCGTAGACGGCCGCCAGCAGGACCTCGTACTCTGAGTCCGGGGTGAGGCCTCTGATCAGGTAGGTGTTGAGGTTTCCATTCACCAGAGCCTGAAACAAGAAGAAGTGAAGCTGCTCAACAAGTTAAATCCTCGACGACACAGAGAGAATCATCAGGTTTCTGTCAAATCAGCTAAATAAATCTCTGTCGGACAGACGCATCAAACAAGATGTCAGCGCCCGTATCGGAGACATCATGGCTTCATTTTAGAGAAGAGGGGTCGTTGATCTTTACTCAGTCTGAGCCTCCGACTGGTCCTGGCCCCCTTTCCATATCGGATTGTATAGAGTCGTATAGAATAAGCTGGATCGGAGTCGTATGATTGGATATTGGAGTCGTACCTCCTCACTGTCTCCTCCGTCGGTCGGTGTCCAGATGAGTCGGTACAGCACCACATCAGAGGCCGGGTGTTGCCATGACACCCTGAAGCTGTCAGTAGAGATGTCAGTGGTCTTCATGTCCAGTGGGTCTGGAACAGTCTCTACACACACACACACACACACACACACACACACACACACACACACACACACACACACACACACACACACACACACACACACCTGTGACGTGGCTGACAGATCATTAACACGACGTCTACATATCTGAGATTCTTTCTGAATGGTTTAACTCCTGGTGACACTGGTTCTTACTGGTAGTGAAGCTGTCAGTCACAGCCTCGGCTTGCCCCTCGTCGTAGATGGCAAACACACCGACGGTGTACTCCGTCAGTGCCGTCAGGTTTCTGAGCAGCCTGGTGGTCACACGGCCGACCTCCACCTGCACACACAGGATCAAACCGTGTTTCTGTGACTCCTCCCTCAGTGTCTTTGTTCTTTACATCACAGGAACAAGGAACACAAACAATCCTCCCTGACACAATTTATACAAACACAAAATGTTCCTTTAAATCACCTCCGTCCAGATGTTTGTGACACTGAACAATCCTCTCACCTCATTGGTCAGGACCCCGTTGGTCTTCACGTACATGATGCGGTAACCTTTCACCTTCCTGGAGGCGGAGTCCCACGTCAGCTGGGCGGAGCTGTGGTCCACGTCTGAGAATCGCAGATTCCTCGCCGGAGTCAGAGGCACTGAGGTGCGACAAGGTCAACAAGGTCAACAAGTAAACAGGAAGTCACACACACCTTCTGGACTGGTTGACTGGTTGACTGGTTGAGTGACTGGTTGACTGGTTTGACTGACTGGTTGACTGACTGGTTGACTGGTTGACTGACTGGTTGACTGGTTGACTGGTTGTGGGACTGACTGGTTGACTGACTGGTTGACTGGTTGACTGACTGGTTGAGTGACTGGTTGACTGGTTGAGTGACTGGTTGACTGGTTGTGGGACTGACTGGTTGACTGACTGGTTGACTGGTTGATTGACTGGTTGACTGACTGGTTGATTGACTGACTGACTGGTTGTGTGACTGACTGGTTGACTGACTGGTTGACTGGTTGATTGACTGGTTGACTGACTGGTTGACTGGTTGATTGACTGGTTGACTGACTGGTTGATTGACTGACTGACTGACTGGTTGTGGGACTGACTGGTTGATTGACTGGTTGACTGGTTGATTGACTGGTTGACTGACTGGTTGACTGACTGGTTGACTGACTGGTTGACTGGTTGATTGACTGGTTGATTGACTGGTTGACTGGTTGATTGACTGACTGACTGACTGGTTGTGGACTGACTGGTTGACTGACTGGTTGACTGGTTGATTGACTGGTTGACTGACTGGTTGACTGACTGGTTGACTGACTGGTTGACTGGTTGATTGACTGGTTGATCTGACTGGTTGACTGACTGGTTGACTGACTGGTTGACTGGTTGACTGACTGGTTGATTGACTGGTTGACTGGTTGACTGACTGGTTGACTGGTTGACTGACTGGTTGACTGGTTGACTGACTGGTTGACTGACTGGTTGACTGGTTGACTGACTGGTTGACTGACTGGTTGACTGGTTGACTGACTGGTTGACTGACTGGTTGACTGACTGGTTGATTCAGCGTAAAGCTCGTAACGTTGTGAACAGTCGAGTCTCAGTTGGAACAGAAACTCGGGATCGAAGGTGAGTTGAGTTTTGATTTAGAGTTTTAATTATAGTTTTGAACATTATAGTTTTTAATTATAACTTGAACAAAACCTCATCACATCAGACTCCACCTCCTCTGCCTCGTTTTTATTCTCTCTCTCCGTCTCTCTCGCTCCGAGGTTTAAAAAAAAAAAAGCCTCTTTCCTTCTTTACTTTATTTTTTCTTTCCATCCTAAAAAAAATCTCATTTACTCCCAGAGGCCCGGAAACTTTTCTGCTTAGAATTACTGATCTGTTTCCCTTCTCTTCTTTTTAAAATAATCCTGATTCCACCAGCCACCGCTTCACCTCAATTATACCGAGGGTCAGCGTAAAGACAAAGCAGAGAGAGGGGGGGAGGAGAGAAGCAGCGACCGCCTCGGCTTTTACTGGAGGTCGAGTCGGGGTCAGCGGAGCAATGAGGAGGATGGGAAATTTAAAAAGTTTAGAGATAGCCAAGTCGGCAAAGTTTCTGAATGTATCTAAATGACCCGTCGGATGACATCGCTCGGAAGTCACAACCAGCGACGTCTGGCTCGAAGGTTTAAAAAGTGAAATCACAGGTTTTATCTCCCACAGAGATTCTAGGACTTTATTTGCATTTTTATGACTGAATTAAAGCAGAGTTTGACTGTATTTGGCATCTGGATCGCCCCCTGGTGGCTGGCTGCAGTACAGGTCACACACCCCCTCAGTGTTTCATAAAGAATTTAATGAGATTCTGTTCTGAGCCAGAAAATGAAGAAGAAGTTTGAAAGGTTGTTGAGACTCGTCTCCAGCAACTGAAATAAAACAACAAGCACATCTGAACAGAATCTACACGGACATGAGATCAGAGCAGAAGAAGCATAAACAGTCAAATCCCCTCGTCCATTAAATGGATTTGTTTTCTTATCCGTTGTCTCGAGCATTAACGTGTACGAGCATTTTGTTACCCTGTTCTCAGAAAAGTGCTAAATAAACAAGGTTTATATTATTATTATTATAAATGAAATGAGAGCAATCATCTTTATGTATTCTTCAGAATATCTCAGGCTCCTGTGATCAAAGTAAAGTCTGTTTTTGAGTCTTTATCTTTAATCTGCATCACGACGGCCTGTTTCTGTGCAGAGGATCATTAAAGCCGATCTGTCCGAACAGAGAAGCAGATAAATGAGTGGAAGAAACGAGGGAAACAACAGGACGGGGACAAGGAAGCGACGCCGGAGAATCTCAGGTCAACACGAGGAACAAACTACAACCCGGGCTGGAGGTGGATTTCTGCAGGTGCACGAGGGCAGAGATGCGCGTGCTGACGTCTGACCTGGTGTTCACCTGAACCATAAACAGATCCAGGAACTGCACTTCACCAGAAGAGCCAGAGAGCTGAGGAGACGGAGGTCTGTTGGACTGCAGGGGGCGCTCCTGAGGCCTGCCTATGACCCTGTGGTGGCAGGAGCAGAGACAGAGATGCAACCAGTTCCGCTCCCAGTCGACCACATGTACCACAGAGTCAACCAGTCAGGTTTTCAAGTCTTTTAACCGAATAACTATTATTTTCTATCAGTGCAATACTCTTACACTGTAAATGTGCTGTTTACGTTGTATTATTATCATTATATTTATATTTATTTATTTTCTATTTTCACCTTGTTGCTTTTAATGCAGAAAATGTTCCCATAATGGGACTAATACAGGATTATCTAGTCTTATTTTATGACACGTGCAGGGAGGAAATATATATATATATATATATAGGGAATAACTGCCCAAAACAAATGAAATAAGAACACAGTTCATCTTCAGTCCTGAGGAACCAGATGGTAGAGACTAATCAGCGGCAGCAGGAACAGATTTCCATGTGGGAGGAGCTCATGTGGATCCTTTCCTCTCGTTTAACGACTGAACTAAAAACCTGATGAATGACTGTATGAACAAATATCAGCTTCATGGATCATAAATCTGTCTCATTCATTTCCCCCTAAAAAGAATCAAACCACCGGTGTGTGCTGCCAGCAGCCGCCAGCGTCCTGATCTGACCTGCATTCAACAGACTAACACGCATCGTAAAGACATAAACATGCCCTGACGTAAAGCCACGGGCCTTAAAGGAGACTTCATAAAGGGATAATTAGTGAGCGTGTTGGGATTCGGGGGGAGACGGAGACGAGAGCGACTCTCATCAAGGCTTCAGGACGCTTTAAGAATGAAAGTGAGGTGAAAATATAACTTCACGAGCAGAAGCTGGGGACCGGGCGGCGTGCGGGGATTCTGACATCGCCGCCAGTTTGTTCCCGTGAGGAAAGCGTGCTGGGACGCGACTCCGACATGTCGCAGCTGTGTCGGGAAAACAACGTGAGTACAAGCAGACACTTTGCAGAACCAGAAGTCAGACGGATACTTTGGTCCCATCTACTAACATGGAGGAGAAGGGTTTATAACCCGTACTGCAGCCAGACACCAGGGGGCGATGGAGACACGCTCTGAACCCCTGAACCTGAACAGTCGATGATGCCGGGTGTTCGATCCCCGGATTCTTTCTGCTGTGTGGGACTCACGTGTGGTCTGTTGACTGGTCATGGGGTCGCTGGCCTCCTCTCCGTACATGGCGTAAACGGTCACCGTGTACTCGGTGGCCGGGGTCAACCCCTCGAGCTCCACCTCGTTCACCGAGTCCGCCACCTTCACCCTGGGCACACACACAGACACACACACACACACACACACACACACACACACACACACACACACACAGGGCTTTAAGTAAACATTCGTATCTCTCTCCTCCATCTGTTTATCTTCCGTATCATCCACCTCTCCACATATCTTCTCCTCCGTCATCCCTCCATCATCCACCTCCTGTCAGGACCTGACTGTGATTACATGACGTCACCTGTTCTCTCCCTCTCACGGGCTCAGTCTGTACTGAAACCCACCGTGAACCCGTGTGGTGTAGAAACACTTTCACCGGGACAGCCGGGCTTATCCTCGCCACTGGAAAGCATCCATCACGTTTCCTAATTCCTTCCTACGTTGTTTTTATAGCGTTCTGCCTGGAGGAGAATGTGGCGGCGGCGTAATGAGGTCTAATGGGAGGGGGCACAGATGGCTGCCTGTGCCCTTCCCGCTCTCCTCCACCTCGGAGCTCCTCTCTTCCTTCACTGCTGAATCTACCTGTCGACAAGCTGCAGCTGAGTCTTTGCAGCTTTGCAGCTCGCTCCTGATGTTTCACACCTGTTGATGCTCGTCAGTGTTTATCTGCAACATCACTGGATGGACTCTCTTTAAGTTCTGGCCTCTCATTGGTCACAGTTTTCAAAATAAAACAAGTATCTGATTCTTTCTTCGCTGTGATTTTCTTGTGCTTCCTTCAGAAGCCGGATTTTCATTCGTTCCAGAACATCAGATCAGATTCATCTTCTCGGCTCCCTTTGACAAACCTTTTGCAAAATTGCATTTCCTCTCTGTTCCTTCATCCTCTCACCTCAGCCTCTTCTCGCTCACTGAGCAGAATCAATGTGAGGAGAGGTTGATGAGCTCGATGTGCACGACGCAGACAAACAGAAACACCCCATGAAAGCTCACTCTCACTCTCAGCTCCATTACAACGGCTTCTCTGCAGGTCACTTTGTCAAGTTGACAGCAAATCAGCCGTCACGTCTCTAATCAGACGGGTTCAGAGCAACTTGTTTGACGTGAAGCTCGTCCGTCTGTAGCTCGATTCTCATGTCGTCCATCTTTATTTACAGTCTATTAAATGGACAGATTAACATACAACACGCACACACACACGCACACACACACACACACACACACACACACACACACACACACACACACACACACACACACCTCACCTCCTTCTCGTCCGCGGGGTCTCCCTCAGTCAGCGGGGCGTAAAGGATCATGTACCCAGAAGCCCCGGCGGCGACCTGCCAGCGGACCCTCATGGTGCTGTGAGTGATGTCAAACAACTCCAGCTCGTTGACCATCGGCAGCGCCACTGCAACACACACACACACACACACACACACACACACACACACACACACACACACACACACACACACACACACACACACACACACCAGTAATATTAAAACACAAATAACGTAATTTCACATAGTTGTGAATTAATAAGTCTAATATCTAATCATCAGATCTCATTATCTTTTGATAAAGTAATTTCATCAAACTTTCACCTGCTACCGACTCAGTTAGAATTTCAATCCTAGTTTGAAACCATCCTAAGTAAATTCCTCACTTCCTCATACATCAGTATTTACGGTCACATTTCATTTGCAGCCTCAGTCAGCAGCAGCAGCAGCCAACCCCCTTGACTTTGGTACAAGGTCGACTCGCAGCCGACGAGGACCTTCCCGTCATTCATCAGAGCGCCCGCTGCGCCGTGAGAGGCCTGACGATCCTGCCAGGCCCCGGTTCAGACGTCAGGAGGACGAAGCCTCGGGCAACGCCAACAGATTCAGAGCTCGCCAGGTTCCCGTGAGAGGAGGAGCATCAGGACCAGAGTGTTTAACAGAAACACCTGAGATGCTGTCATGACCCAGATTCACTGGTTCAGCACATACGTTCATAGAACAGACACTGTGTGTGTGTGTGTGTGTGTGTGTGTGTGTGTGTGTGTGTGTGTGTGTGTGTGTGTGTGTGTGTGTGTGTGTGTGTGTGTGTGTGTGTGTGTGTGTGTGTTTACATTTTCTTTGCAGCGTATCGTTAAAGTTCAGTTTCAGACTAAAGAGTGAAAGACACGAGACAGAGAGAGAAGTGCATTGAAGCTACTTGTTGGTTCGTGTACAACTGCAGCTGAAACTATGATATGATATGATGTGCGTGTGGATGGTAACAACTTTGTGGGATATAGTGTGAACGAGATGAACACTGCGTTGAGACGCAGGGATTGAACGTTAGCAGAGTTCTCAGCCGTTCTGGTTTTGAGTCATTTTGTGTTGTCGTGTTGTCGTGTTGTTGATATACACACGTCAGTCTGTTTTCTACTTCCTCTCTCTCTCGATGGAAAGTGGCTTCACCAGAATAGAAACCAGGAATGACTACGAATATTTTGACTTCCACTCGCTGTCCCGCCACCCGACTCACATGTGGTGGCGCTCCCTCTCAGGGCCTCGCTGGCGGAGCTGCGGTAGACGGCGAACACGGCCACCTGGTACTCCGTCAGGGAGTTCAGGTAGGTCAGCTCCACGCTGTCCTCGGAGCCTTGAACCACCTGAAGACAGGAACACTCACATATTCAGTACTTATTTTACTGAATGATGTTATGATGCTGGAATAACAGGTTTCTGACACCGAGTCATTGCAGCTGTTAAAATAACATTATAATTCGCTCTTGTAGTCGGATGAGAACAGCAGCACCGCGTTCGTCAGACACGTTAAACCTCCACAGGCCCGGTTCGTCAGGGAGCTCGGGCCCGATGGAAGGTTCAGAGCGCAGCACACGCTGCTGCAGGCGGCGTCTCCACAGAGACTTCCTCTGAGTGGAACTAGATCAGATTAGCTTTGATGAAACCTCAGTTTTCCTTGTGGGGAAACTGGGCCATTCCAGCTGCAATCATCAAAGAGCGGCAGGAACTAAGAGAGAGGAGGAAACTGTACAAATACAAATATCAACTCAGGGAATCACACGTGTGCGGAGCTGAAATCCAGCTGAAACTCACAGATTATCACAAAGACGCCTCGTCTGCTGCTGAACGAATCAATGCTGGTCAATTTAATTATCTTATAAAAGAGTCTGGGCCTCAGAGACGATCAGAGAGCTCAGGAATCAAGTCGTATTTTTACGAGATTGAAGTTGTAATTTGCTACGTTTCACTTTATAAAGGGAACAAATGAAGGGGCAGCATCTTGTTAACTTTTACTTTAGTCAATAAAAACTGGTTCTAAAGAAAACAGAATATTGTAAAGAACCAAAGACAAGAATAAATCAAATGTATATCGACTAAATAACCCAGGAACCTTTTCCTCCGGCTGTGCTCCGCTGGCTGGGTAGTAGACCACACGGTACTTCTCCACCTGACCCGGAGCGTGAGTCCACGCCACGCGGAAACTGCGAGCTGTGATCTCAGAGGTCACCAGGTCACGGGGCGGAGCTATGGAGGTGGGGGGCAGGACGGGAGACCCCCCTGGAAAATAACAGAACATCAAACGGTTCCGTCAGTTTGGGAAACACAGAGAAACACGTCTGACGGCGGCGGTTGGAGGAACACACACCTCTGATCTGTTTGTCGAGCTGCTCCATGCGGTCGCACACGGTCTTGGTCAGACCCTCCACGATGTCGCTCATCACACCGAAGTCCGCCACCACGTAGACGTGAGTGTCCTCCGGGGGGGAGGCGATGGCCTTCAGCTCGTTCTCGTCAGCGTTTTTCACACCTCGAGAGAGAAACTTCTTTATTTAAAGAGGCAAAGTAATAAAATCCTTTCTGAAGTTTTACCAAAAAGCTTCTGAAACATATTTTTCAAATTGTCTCAGACACTAGAATCATCAGATTGAATCTCTGAGGTTGGTTGAAGGAACAGAACTGAACAGGTTTCAGCTCATTCACGTTTCCTTCTCGAGTGATAAAAGAATCCACGTGTGGAGACGTTTGATTGTTTTACACAAACTGACGATCATCATTATATATGATGAACAAGAAAAAACAACACAATCAAAAAACTAAACCAAATCATAATAAACATAAAAACACAGGAAGACGTTTGGAAACCAGTTTCATGTTGTCTCCTGACGAATAAATTAAAAGATTAATTAATTGATTAACCTCATGAAAACCAATCAGACTGGTTGGTAAAATATTTTCTGTTGAGTGATAATTAAACTGTGACGAGAGGGCAGCTTAGAAAACATGAAACAATTATATATATATAAAAGAATATAAATATAATCAAGATTTGAGCTCTTACCGATGGCGAACAGTTCTATCCCAGC